>NW_021319269.1:424455-476933 GCF_001605985.2 Dendrobium catenatum | reverse complement strand
GGTTCGCTACCGACACTTGGAGAGTGTGAATAGATGAAGGGTTCGCTGCCTACACTTGGAGAGTGTGAATAGCCGAAGGGTTCGCTGCCTATACTTGGAGAGTGTGAATAGCCGAAGGGTTCGCTGCCTATACTTGGAGAGTGTGAATAGCCGAAGGGTTCGCTTCCTACACTTGGAGAGTGTGAATAGCCGAAGGGTTCTCTTCCCACACTAGGAGAGTGTGAAAGGACGACGGTTCTCTGCCTACACTTGGAGGGTGTGAAAGGACGACGGTTCTCTGCCAACACTGGGTTTTGTGTAAAAGGACGGACGGTTCTTTGCCGCACTGGGGAGTGGTGATAAGAGTGTGTTGTAAAGGCTTCTCCGTCTTGCTGTGGGTGCAAAAGGAGAGTCACTATTGGTATTAGTGCAATACTCAGAGGGTGCCTCTAGGGAGTGGATGTAGGTCTGGTTTTAGACCGAACCACTATAAATCTGGTGTCATTTACTTTACTGTTTTTACATTTCCGCATTTTAATTCTTAGTCTTAAAAACTCTGTGGTTGAAAAACTTTTTCTACAAAACTTAAAAGAAACAATTTTTATTTCTGTTCAACATAATTTTAAAAGAGGGCTTAAAATTTTTTAAACTACCAATTCACCCCCCATCTTGGTAGCCTTTGGGACATTAACTTAGGCTTAACAACCTAATTACTATACTCAACATTCACCCTATTCAACAAATAATAAGAAGTGTTTATCGCTTCAGCCTAAAAGTATTTTAGAAGTGAATACTCAGCAAGCATGGTTTTAGCGGCCTCAACTAAGGTTCTATTCTTCCTTTCCGCTATCCCGTTCTACTGAGGGGTCCTAGGAGCTGAGAAATTGTGACTAATCCCTTTATCCTCACAAAATTCTCCAAATTTTTCATTTTCAAACTCTCCCCCATGGTCACTATAGATGGTCAAGATCTCACAACCTAACATTTTTTGAACCCAAGTGGAGAATGATCTAAAGTCATCAAAAGACTCACTCTTATGTGACAAAAATTTAATCCAAGTGAACCTCGAGTAGTCATCAATAATCACAAATTCATAGACTTTCTCTCCTAAGCTGGCAGGGCTAATGGGTCCAAACAAATCTATGTGATGGACTTTTAAAGGTTTAGAGGAGCTAATATCCTTAATGGAGTGAAAAGAGGATTGGACTTGCTTTCCTAGTTTGCAGGCATCACAAAGGTAGTTTTTAGAAAAATTAAGCTTGAGAACACCTCTAAATAAGTCTTTCTGGGTCACTCTCCTAAGAATTTTCACACTAGTATGACATAATCTCCTGTGCTACAACCAAGAATCATCAGTAATAATTTTTAAACAAAATGAAGTAGCACATTCAATATTATTTAAATCAAGTATGGAAACATTATTGATCTGCTTTTCCTGCAAAACAATGTTGTTACTTAAGTTTATAATATAAGTGTTTGCCAAAATTTTTATGATGAAGCCCTTATAACAAAGATAATTGATGCTGAGCAAGCTATATTTTAGTCCATCTATAAGCAAAACATTTTCAATCAAAAGGTTCTTGGAATTTCTGATTATACATGAGCCTACCACTTTGCTGGTGGTGCTATCTCCAAGAGTAACCTTACCTCCTGTCCTGGTCTCCAACAAAATGAATTGATTAGTATCAACAGTCATATGTCATAAGCATCCGCTATCCATGTACCATATACTCTCATGAGGCCTTTTCTGAGAGTTTTCCTATAAGATATCAAATGTTAGATTTAGGAACCCATCATTTATCCTTAAAACAAACAAAGAGAACTAGTTCAATTATTTTCCTTCAGGAATCCACTGAAAACTCTGCTCTATTTTTTATTATGCTTATGGATGGAATCATAAGATTTGGGTCCCTACTTATGAAAAGAAGAATGTAATGTATTTTTGTTATGCTATAAAACATGAAATTTTAGTCTCTATACCCAATGTGTACTATGATGAACAGTGCAAGTGTGTGAAATGTGTCCTAGCATGCCACATGTGAAACATATAACTTCAGTAAAAGGATTTACTAATCTATTTAGGTTATAATTCCTCTTCCTAGATTTTGGATTTAAATTAAGGGTTGATGTATTCCAGTTTCTCTCAAGTGTACTCAATTTAGCTTTAAATCTCTAGTTATTACTTTCTAAAATAGTATTATCAACATTCAAATAGTGCTCTATATGCTCAAATTCTTCAATATAAGTTTTAAAATCAGATTCAAGTGAGGTGTAGGATATTTTCAAAGAATCAAGCTCAACAATTAAATTAAAATGCTTTTTATTTAAATCATCAAATTCATTAAGTAAAGACATGTAATTGCTATCAAGTAGAGTGTGATCTTTGCTTAAACTTTTATGCTCTTTTTGCAAATTTAAAAACTTCAATTTTAAACTAGCATGTATTTTCCTATGTTTATTATATGATGCATGAATTTTCTAATAAATTTTAAGTAATTAATCATAGGTTGGTTCACATACCATTTCTTGATCATATTGACCAAGATGATCACTCATTATACACAAATTTGTTATCTCCTCTTTAGCTTCAGTCTCAGATGAGTTAGATGTAGAATTTTCCCATAAAGCATTTTGGTACTGCTTCTTATTCTTTTTGTATTTAGGTTTCTGCTCACCCTTCTCCTTGCTTGGGTGCTCCTTAAGTGTAGAACAATTAGATTTAACATGTCCAAGCTTCCTGTATTTAAAGCAAACAATATCAAAAGAACTTTTATAATTTTTGCTATCCTTTTCTCTTTTTCACTTTTGATGATACTTGTTGTTCTTCCTTAAAAAACTTTTAAATTGCCTAGTGATGAAGGCAACATCATTATTTTCATACCTGGAAGAATTAGTGTCCGTGTTATTAGCCTTCAATGCCAAAGTTTTCTCCTTCTTTTTCTCACCTGCATCAAGATTTCTTTAATTCACCCCTTGCTTGTAAGCAATGAGTGATCCAAATAAATTATCAATAAAATAAGTATTTAAATATTTAGATTTAGTAATTGTAGTGATCTTTGCATCAAAATAAGAAGGAAAGCATCTTAAAATTTTATTTACTCTATCATAATTAGTTAGCTCTCTTCCTAAAGCATGCAATGAGGTGACAATTTGAGTAAACCTAGTATACATGTCAGAAATTGATTTAGAAGGTTTCAAACAAAAAAGGTTCATATTCATGTAACAAAATATTCAACCTAGATTGTTTAACTTCATTGGTTCCTTCATAAGTTATACACATTCTATTCCAAATTTCTTTATTAGATGCACAAATTGAAACACGCATATAATCTTCGTATTTTAATGCACAGAAAAAATAGTTCAAGCATTTTACATTAATTTGTGCTAAATATGTTCCATCAAAAGTCCATTCAGTAAAAGAAAGTTTAGTTTTAATTCCATTAATTTCACGAGAAGGTGGTGTATAACCTTCTTTAACAAGCATCCACATATGATAATCAAGCAATTGTAAAAACATAGATATACGAGTTTTAAAAATTTTAAAAGGAATATTATCAAACCAAGGTGGTCGTGTAATAAAATATCCTTTCATTGTATTACGATTATCAATGTTATCCATCGATCAAAATTCAAAGTTTTCAAAAACTAGATGATATGAATCCCACTCTAATATCATTTGAAAGTGCTCTCATGATACTTGAAAGTTCGACAAGGATGTTAAGCCCTTATGAACTATTCCCAAGGCTAACCAAGAGGGGGGTAAATTGGTATTTTAAAAAATCTTTCGATCCAAAAAATTCTTAAAACAAAAACTAAGATTCACCATAGAAATGAAAGTGTGAAATTAAATGCAGAAGCAATAATAAAGAATATAAAAATTTATAGTGGTTTGGTCAACACGACCTATGTCCAATCTCCGGAGGCGCCCTATGAGTATTGCACTAAACTCAGTGTCTCTCCTTTTTCCCCCATATTAAGGTGGAGAAGCCTTTACAAACCTCCTTTTCACTAACCTAGGTAAGGCAGAGAACCCAACTCCTTTTGCTTCCACCAAAAGCAGGCAGAGAACACAACTCCTTTTGCTTCCTTCTGAAGTAAGAAGAGAACCTTGATCAGATGCTGAAGTAGACCTCTTTATAACCCTAAAGCTGCTAAGGATGATGACTAGAGAAGATGGAGATGGATCCTTACTTGGACCAACCTTTGTGAAACCCCTCACAAACTCCCCATCATAAGATCCTCTCTCTTCCTCTACCTTTCTCTCCCTCTCCTCTTGGCTCTCTCAGGTTAGAACAGTAGCAAAAGATGTTCTATTGGGTGAAACAAGTGGTCTTAAATAGAAGAGCATTGGAATAGCTCTTAAATTCACTAAACTGACTTTATTATCCTAAACGATACAAATATCATCCTGTACAATTAGTACAAGTTAAGCTCAATTAGCCTGGATGATTTAGGATAATAAGAAGGTTTTTATTCATATCGTTCAGGCCGATAGTATGTCATCATGTACGATTACGTGAAATCATTGAATATCATCCAGACAATTGAACTAAATAGTAGCTGGCCGATTTTGATCTTCCAAGAATAACTAAAGTTTTTTGAACTGATCATCCCGACCGATCCTACGATCATCCAGGATGATATAATCGAGCAATCAAAGCTTAATTATTTACCTTAATTATCAGAATAATTTAGACATAATTATGTTGCATCATTCAGGATGATGTCCAAAAATAAATAATACATAAATAGATTTGGCGACTGATTCTTTCTGATTTGAGCCTATCATCCTAACCGATAGAAAGATCGTCTAGGATGATATGATTAATGATGGTTGCCTTAACCAGGATGCCATAGTTAGGGTTTCTATTTTTAACTGATCATTAAGGCCAATTTATGGATAATCTCAGATGATGTAAGAAAAAATAGAGAATTCTAAAAATAGTCAAAAAAATTCCCCCAAGTGTGTGTGTGTGCAAGGTTACTTAGCATCAATAACTAAATTATTTATAATAGATTCAAGAACGGGATAACTTTTACAAACTAACTCAGACCTAGTCTATCATAATCTTGAGCTGGTTCAAATTGTAGTTTGATCTTGTGGACCTAAAATGTTAGTAGTCAAGGCAGCCATAGAGCAATAAAAGTGTTTGCTATCATCAAAATCATATTCCCTAAAAATAGATTTTCAACACATTTAGGGTCTAATATTTATTATAAATATTAAACCATCAAAAATATTTCAAGTTTAAAAAGTAAACAATCTGGTTAAACTTAAGTCAAAATTTATGTTAAAACTTCAAAAATAATAACTAATTATAAAAAAACTCTAAATGCAATAAACTCAAAGTCTAATTACTCATCTTAAAGTTCAGTATTTAAAAAATATATCAAAACTTCAAAATTCTTTTTGAATCAAAAGTCATATTTTGACCCCTTAAATTAAATAATTCAAATAATCTTAGAAAATTCAATAGCTGATTTAAAAGTAAAGAAAATCTTAATCTAACTTTAAAATAGAAATCAATAAATTTTAATCTAAAATCATTAACCTTCAAAACTTAATCAATTTAATTCACTTAATTATACCAGTTACTATTGGGTAACCCGAGCCTACGAGATTATTAACTTAGCCTCAAGAAAGTTGAAATAAACTTCATGGCCCTGATTTAGCAAAGGTAGTAACTACCCAATCTTTAAAACACATCTTAAATCATTAACATTTAAACTTTAATTAAATATTCCCTTAAGCCTTTTAACCAACTAGGAAAATCGAACAACTCTAACCAATTGCCTTATATAGGATATATCTAAGCCACATAACCTACCTCACACACTTTAGATGGTTTTCGAGTCTAACCAACTCTATTCTTAGGCTAAGATGGTATTAAACATCTAATTTTAAATCTAAAGAGGAAGAGACATCCCTTATGGGAGAGTCCCTCTCCATTTGGACATCCACATTATGATGATTTTAAAATATCTAAAGGGAAAAGATAATACTCCTCTTGAGGGAGAGTTTATTTTCTTTTGGATATCCGGGCCTAACGATCCAAGGATACCCATAGAAGGACGAAGAGGTGAAGAATGATAAGACTCATTCTAAAAGTTACTTGAGTCTTTGGATTAGAAATCTGAGCTTGTTATCAGTGATACCCGACCACTTTACTTTCCTGTAAACCCTGATTTGAAGTATTAAGTGGCACTTGCCACATGGATATTCAATTTGATTATTTAATTTGATTGATTTATTTAATTTATTTTGTAGAAGAACTACTTACTTTTTTAGTCTTTTAACTTGCATGTCGTATTTATTTTAGCTTAGAACCCGATCAAAGGCTTGTGAGGATACATTTAAAAATATTTTATACTTAAATTTTAATTTAAAATATTTAAGCTCATATAGAATTCTAACGCTTTATGAAGTAAGTCTGGGATCAACAGGAGTCTTTCATGTATTCATATTTTAATTTTTTCTATCTTGTTAGGCACCTCCCCTCCTACGGGTTCTGATAGGCCACCTGACCTATAAGGGTGCAATTCTTTCAAAGAGAAGTTGTGTATTCCTTAGGATAAAATATATTTTTTAAGACTAATTTTTAAAATTTCTTCATTATGATTTTAAGCATTTATCGATTCAACTAACATTGCATTAGAAATTAATCAAAATGTCAAATAAAACTCTAATTTCATTTACTTTAAGTTCATATTACCCAAAATATGTTAAGGTGCCAAATAACGATCTGCTCTAGATGTCGGCCCCATTTCTTTAAACTTAACTTAATTCAACATCCGTAGCCACTATTTTATAAAAGACAAGATACATAGTTTTGAAGAACCTAGGTGATTTAGTTGGCTCCCCAATCAAGGTCACGACAAGTATAGATCCTACATTTTATTAGCGAAGTTCATATCACTTATTTTTAGTACCCAATTTAGACTTAAGTTTTGATATAGGCTCAGACTATAAGACCTCAACCTCTGGGAATATAATCTCAACTTTCTAATAAAATTAACCATTCAAACCTAACTCTTTTTTAATCTAATTTAAGCCCAACATTATTGACCTCATTTTTTATGAGGTCTCTAATTAGATCCTAAACCCAACTCAAACTCAAGTCAATGCAAATCCCAGTCAATTCCACACCCAGATCTTAGGTCCTAAGGCACAGTCCTAAAGACCTTTTCTAGTGAATTTTTGGATACTTCAAAACCCAATCAAATGGACTCTGATTCAGGCTCTGTCAGTTTCATACTGATGGGACATGTCTCTAAAGTCAACCCTTCAAATTTGAGCCCATTCTGAGGTCTCTAACCCCAGAAACTAAATCAAATTTCAAAGGCTATAAAACCTTCAAATATTTACAGCCTATGCCATTAGGCCTGTCATCTAGAAGATCTTGACCTTGGAGTCCTCACCAAAGCCTGCAATCACTTCCAGACTATTAATCCTGATATGTTGATCAATGAACTTCATTTTTTTGGACTCATTTCAGCCCCTAGTGGTCATGAGCCCAAAATGACTAAAATACCTTTATGGGGCTCAAATAGGGATTTCAAACCAAATAAACTCGAAATTGAATGCAACCACCTCCAGCAGGTTTCAAATGTTAAACCAAACCTATTGGACCCATTCCCACACTCTGGGTTAACTTGGTTGACCAAGTCAACCTGGTTGACCTAAGAGATCCCTTAAGGGTCCAAATAAGTAATTTGACTCAAATGACCTATCTAAACCTTGGGACCACACCCAATAGCTTCTAAATGTCATTTCAAATTGATCTAACCCATTTCCAGACCCTGAACCCACCAAGTTGATCTAGCCAACTCAGGGTGACCTAAGAGACCATTTAAGGATCCAAATATGTGATTTGATCCAAATGACCCATTTGAGCCTTGAAAACACACCTACCAGATTCCTGATATGATTTCAAATTTGTCCAATCCAGACCCCCACCCTGAGTCAACCTGATTGACTCAGTCAACCTAGGTTGACCCAAATGTCCCTTAAAACCCTTAATGGGTTATTTCAACCCATTTAATCTATCTAACCCTTTCAAGCCTCCAAATCAATGTGAAAGCTTGAGTCAAATCTATTCAAGCTTATTTGGAGTCAAATCACACCAAGTTTGACTTGGTCAACTTAAATAAGTATGGTCAAATTCTTTTAAAATCCCTTTCTAACTCATTTAAAGCTTCAACCCCCTCTAATGTATTATCCCAGCACTCAAGGTACTCCCCTATGCCACATCATCAGTCCACATGGCATGTGGACTGGTCAAACCAGTCAAATTAAGGGTTGGAATGAGTCAAACATGATGAAACCTACTCATTCAATGAACTCAGCCTGATCCAGCCCATTCTAACACTCAGGCTCAATTCCAGAAGCTCCCCTCAAGCTATCCTAACCTCTTCCAAGCTTTGGTATGCTCCACAGCCTGTCTAAGAGCTCAAATAAACTCTAAGGGTCAACCCGCTCAACTCAAACTTCCCATCCTAAACCAGTCATGCCCAACCCCTAGAACTGACTCTAGAATCTTCCTAGAAGTTAGACCAACACAGCCAAGTCATTCCTATGGTTTAAAATGGCTTAACCATCTTAGATGGTACCCTCCCATGTGAGGACAAACTTCCAACTCACCCAGCCAGTACACTCCACTCCTCTGCTACCTAACCACCTGATCCAGGTGTCAAACATCCCAGCTTCCTCCCTGAATGATCCCAGCCCTTGGTTTTTGGCTCCAAGCTACTAAATTGGGAAAAGGAGATGGCATTCCTTACACTGAGATATTTTTGATCTCACTCATTCCCCGGAGCGGCTAGCATTTTTTTCTGCTTCCCCAAGCCCTCCTCTATATTTCCTTAACATTTTCCCACTATTTTGAGCCCACCGGTGACGAGAGGAGCGGAGAACCGTGAGCCATTCCATCTAACCTCCCTCAACTTTGTGTAGAAGACGACACCACAGATTAGCATCCTCCAGACTCGAAGTCTTCAAGGAAGTTGGGCGTGGTGATTCCACAAATCCAAAAAGCTTTAAATCACTCAAATCCATCAATTATATCACGTTATATTTTAAACCCTAAGTATTTTCTTATGTTCTTAAATAACATCCTATATATTGCATCAAATGACTTGAATATTATTCCCCATCCCTTCTTAGATCAAATCTTAGCTCTATTAAAATTTTAAAGTCTTTTGGTTGAGTATTTTTGTGACAATAAAACAAAAAAGGGATCCCATGGTTCTCGGTTGAACGGGGGAAGAAGACGACACCACAGCAGTTGGATCTATTTATTTCAGATCAACGGCTGTGATGCCTTTAGATTAGTGATCTGTCCTTCCGGGATAGACAGCGTGATACCCAAATCTTCATCCAGACAGATCTGGGACATTCGTTAAAACCACGGGGCTTCTATTTACCGTTTGATCCCTCAAATCAGAGATCCACCACGGGATTTGATCTTAGCCATTAGATCCACGCTGTGATGGATCCGACGGTCTTAAAACCTCACCACACTGGATAAGTGGCGAGACCCGCCTGACCGCCGCCGTCCGTGTGGAAGTGCCCGCGCGTGCCGCGTGTCCCGGGTCAGCACCGTCGTTTGACCGAGCACTTAAAACATTTAAAATAAATCTAGAAAATGCCATAACTTGAAAATTTCATTAGAATTTCATTTCTGATCAGATTTTGGAGTTCTTGGGCTTATTTTTGCTTGTATTTTTAAGTACTATATTCTAAAATAAGTAAAAAATTATTTTGATTAATATTTTATCAGTAATTTCAATAATACAAAAAATTTAATTTTATTTTTAAATAAAAATATACAAAATTATATTGGGCTAAAATTTGGCAGAGTGATTTTAAGGTCTAAGTTTGATCTAGCCTTATTTTCTTAAGGCCATTTTATGTGATTTTACTCAGTTTATGAATTTGCAAAAATCTAGGTCAAAGGTTTGATTTAGATTTCTGAAGATTCATAAATAATCCAAACCAAATTCATTCCAAGCATATTAGATCTTTATGGAATCAATGAGGATCTCTTCTCAGCTGAAAATTTCCCATTGGACATGGTCATGTATGGTTTAAGAAAGACAAACTTTCAATAGCATATGAGTTTATATGTGTGCTTTCCAAACCATATATCACTTTGACTTCAAATTGAATCATGTAGATTTGAAAGTGTTTGTCCACATTTTCAAATATATATAGTTCAATTTGACATATTTTACATTGTGTAGTTGATAATTTAAGTCTGTAGGTAATTATATGACCTATAACTTGAATGATCAATCACAAGATCATTCCATAGAGTATTAGGCTCATTTTCTTTTATTTGCTCATGATTGATTTGATGTGATTGTAATTTAGTGTCAAAGGGTTAGAGACACTGATTACTATCCTATAACTTAGCGACATTAAGGACAACAATTAAGGACAATGTCTTAGTCAACTTAGCCAAATCTAGGGAGAACTACACATATCCCTTATGGGATAAAACTTCAACTTAGAAAACTAGTTTCATCACCACTTTAATTAAATATACACTGATTTGACATTAATCAATCTCGGAACAACTAGTAGATTAAGGATCTTTTGTTTTTGTTTTAACAAACCCAAATAAATCAAACAAATTCCTAAAATCTAAATCAAATTTCAATTAAATCAAATCAAACATAAAAATGAACTTACAATCTTTTAAAAGATCAAGAACAAAAACTTGAATCCCTAAAACTTAAATCAATCCTTAATTAACTCATAATTGAATAAATATACTAAAATCCATTTAAAATTTCAATAAATACTAAAAATTTATAATAAACCCTTTTAAAATCAAATAAAACCAAAAATATGTTAATCCTAATTATAAATCATTTTATAATTTAAAACTCATTAATAATTCATTAATCAATAATTCTTTTAATTAATTCATTAAAAATTTGATAAATCTTTAATAATTCTGAATATTATAATAAAATTCATTGAATTTTAAATTAAATTATAATTTATTTAAACTAAATTAGTTTGATGATTTGATTGATTAAGATTCATCTTAATCAATCAAATTTGATAATTAATTTAGATTAAATAAATTAAGGTCTTTTATGCCTAAAGCTTGATTCCTTTTGTAGGGCTTTAGGCATTTTAATTTCAAAGACCCTAAATACATTATAAATAACCAAAAGATCTCCTATGTGTTGTGCATGACTCCTTTTAGGAAGGCACTAATACATTTGGATTTGGAGATCTTCAAACAAATATGATAATACACCGACCTTATACGACGTGCTAGATTCCTTCAGGAGGGCACGTGTTATTGCATTCATAAGGTCCCTTTCTCTCTCTCTAATAAAACTTCAGGGACTCTCAGAATGAATACTTATGTTCTTTATAAGACGAGTGTGTATTTTGAAAGTCCTAGGACTTATAAATTGATAATTTCTTGCACTTAGGGAATTATCAATCTATAAGTTCTTTATAACTAAATAAAACAACTTTAACTTCTAAAATTGGAATAATTTAAAATTCAAATACACTCTACTTAAACTTCAATTAAATTCCCATATGGCCTCTGATAAATAAACTCTAATAATACATGTAATTTGAACAATAATTCCTATAGGACCTATCCAAGCCACACAACCTCTTTCACACACTTAGATGCTTGCTAGGAAAACCAACTCTAGTCTAAGTTAGGCTGGTGGTTTGTTGTGCTTTGTTTGCGGGTGTCTCGCTTAGAGGGCACCTATGTGTGATTCCTTACTTTTCTGTACTGCATAACATGAAAATCTATTTTCCTGTCTGTACACCAGAGAGCGGAGTAAATAAAGTGAGGGTCGTGTACTTTACTTTTTTGTATTTACTTTCCTATATTTATAACTGTACACAACGCACTCATAACATGCATAATCATACAACTGCTTTTACTTTTCTGTACTTTACTTACCTACAAAGTAGAATGTTCCTAGGGATCGATGTACTTATAAAGAAATGTAAAGCTTTTTATTTCCTAGATTTGTTGTATATAGATTGAGTCTGTAAAGTGTCTGGATTCTTTAACATAATTAAAGATGATTGCTTATATATACAAATGGGGCACCAAAAAGTAATATCCTCCTTCAGGAGGACATTCCTTTTTGGAATTCCATAGAATACTTGGAGCCTGAAGACCATAAGCAGTTATATTTAATTCTACTTTCTCGTAGGCTTAGAATCCAGGTTTGTTGTCGATGGGGCCTGACCACCTTTACTTTCCTGCAGACCCTGGGATGTACTCTGTAAATTTTATATTAATAAAATTAGCTCTTTTATATACAACTATTTCATACATCATTCGCATACGTGTAGATTTTTTGTTTTTGTAAGCATATTCCATTGCATTTGTTTTAGATTCTTTAGTAATTCTATGATTCCTAGGATAGAGCCATCTTAAAATCTTGCATCATCGGCAAATTGTTGTGATTAGGATTGTTAGCTGGCAGCCCACTCTAGGCAGGTGGTAAGTCCATATCGTATACACTTCTCTCTGCACATTCTTTCTAATCAACTCTAACTCTTCTAAATTCAACCTTAAACTCTATAATTTAAAGCCTGGTTGTGAAAATTTAAATTAGCCCAAATATTCGATTAAAATTATATATAATTTTTGAAACTAATTAGTCTTCATTCAAATCGAGAGTATTCTCTTAGGAGATGTAATTAACTATAGGGGCTTTCCCCTATTGGGAGTCTAGATCCCAAAATAATCTAAACCACATCTTAGTTTCCTTTTTGAGGTGGGAGAAAGATCTGTGAACGTAGATTAGTGCTTTATCCATATTTTAAAATTTATTTCTATAATCAATGGATAGATAGATGGTTGATCTGCTCTTATAGGCAGGTCGAATATCTTCTATATTTGATTATGGAAATAAATCTATAATTCATTAGTCTAACTGGGTCGATAGGATAATATGCGAATCGTTCTTCGAGATGATTTGTAAATTCCCTATACTGTACCTGATTAGAATAATGAATTATAGTTTTCTTTCTTTTAAATCAATAGAAGGATATTAGTCTGCTCCTCGGGGTGGTATACTATCCGACTATATGGATTTAAATGAAAGAAAATACTAAAATATAAATAAAGCGAATCGTGTGAGAAAACAAAACCTTGTCTTTGAAAATCCTTCTTTATCTAAATTTTGTCTCAATTCATTCTCATAATCAAGAAATAGATAGGTATTCGAGTTGCTTTCACGAGCAAATCAAATATCATCTACATATTTGATTATAGGAGTGAATTAATGATTCATTAGTCTGATTAGGTAGATAGGCAATATATTAATCATCCTTTACGATGATTCGTATATTCCCTATATTACATCTGATCAGGAAAGTGAATCGTAGTTCGATTTCAGAAATAAGTGTTCAAAGTTGATCCAGTCCCAATTAAAAATTTTCAATCCTTTCCACCTTTGATATCAAACTTTAATTTCTCAAATAAAATTTCTACCATTATTTTAATCGAGAGTATTCATAGGAAAACTCTAAATTTTTTATATTGTAATTAACTACGAAGGCTTACACTCGTAGGAGATTTAGAACTCAGATCAGGTTTTAAAAATCAATTTTTTTTAAATTTTAATTAATTATCTTTGGGAAAATCAAACTTAACCATCATTATCATCATCTTCAAATTATCAATAGTGATTGATATCTTCTTTCCTCAAATATATATATCAATTACTATCATAATTTTGATTATGAAATTAATGATCCCTTTATTCAGATTAATATAGTTAAGAACTTCATCAAATTCCATTTTGACCCTCTGGGGTCATATATGATTCTTCAAGTTTGATTACAATAATCAGAATCAAACCAAAATTTTGTAATCTAAACCTATTAGGGAATGATATTTTCACCTTTTGAGGTGATATATCATTTATAATAAGATGCTCTATTTCAAAATTTAAATTCTAGGAAATTAAATTTTCCCAAAGAAAATTACACTTTTTTCAAAACTCAATAATATAACTTTTTAAATCAAACATTGGTCAACCTAGGTTGACTTAGTTAACCGGGTTTAATAAGGGTCTGGGTTTGGGCTTAAGAGCTTTGAAATGATAAATGGAGTCTAGCAGAGGTGGCCCTAAGGGTTAGAATGGTCATTTGGGTCAAATTGACCATTTAGACCCTTAAGAGGCTATTGGGTCAACCTAGGTAAACTTGATCAACTAGGTTGAACCAGGCTCTAGGTTTAGGCATAATAGGTTTCGTTTTATATTTTTTACTTGAATGAAAGTGGTCCCATACAAAGAGGAGTCCATTTGGATAAAAATGGTTGTTAAAACTTCTGAGGGGCATTTTGGTCAAAATAAGATGACTTGGTCAACCAAGCTTGTCTAGGGTATAAGTTTGAGTCCTATGCACTCCAAATTTAGATTAGGGTACATTAGAATAGGTTTCAAGGTTTTATTTGAATGGGCCATGTTTAAGTTTGGAGGGAACTTCAATTTTACCTTTAAAAGGAATTTTAGTCATTTAGGCCCCAGGTCAACCTGAGTTAAAAAAATGCATTTTACTTGTCCACATGTCATAACAAAGTTTATGAAATATTTAAGGGTTTTTGGAAGGATCCCAATGTCAAAATCCACAAGGAAAAAGGTTCAGTGGCATGGGCTATAAATATTTGAAGATTTTATAACTTTAAAAATATTTTTTAGTTACTCAATGTAGAGGTCTCAAATTTAGCTTAAATTTAGAGAGTTGACCCTAGGGACAAATTTGATTAATATGTAATTCACAGATCATTAATCAGAGGTCATTTGATTAGGTTTTGAAGAGATTGAATATCCCTCAAAAAGGGCTTTAGAACTTAGGCTTTTAGCTCTAGATTTTGGTATGGATTTTTGAATTCGAATTTGTTTTTGTGTTTAATTTATTAAATTTGAAATCAATATCAAACTTTTTGATGATTATAAAATAACTGGATATGATTGGCATTTTATAGAAGGCTGGATTATTAAGTCTAGGTTAATTGAAGGTTAGGATTATCTTGAAGTCTGAACTTGTTTTAGATCTAGATTAATTTGAGAACTAGATTGAGTTAAGGTCAGGATTGATTTGAGGTTTGGATTGTCTTGTGATATAGATTAATCTAAAGTCTAGATTGATCTGGGGTCTAAATTGATTCAGGGTCAAGATTAATCTAGGGGATAGATTGATCTGGAGTATAGATTGATCTAGGGTCTGGATTGATTTGGGGCATGGATTAATCTGGATTCTAGATTGATCTAGGGTTTGAACTGATGCTATTAACCTCAAACAAAAATGAGATCAACAACTATGTTCTTTAAAACTTAAGCTAAATAACATAAACTATCTAAAACACCTTTAAAAGAAACCAAAAAATTTTAAAACACTAAAACTTGAATTCAAACCAACTTTTAATGACCTTGAAACAAAATTAGTTGTAGATAACTTCATACAAAAAAGCCTAGAATCTACTAAAACCACGTAGCCTTTTACACACACTTGAGATGATTTGCTAAAATAACTAACTTTCCTCCTAGTCTAGGTTGATTGTTTAGTTTGATTTATTTGGAATGCCTTTCTTGGAGGGTACTCATGTTTGTTGTGTTTACTTTATATACTCTAAATGTCATATTTACCTTTTGTTGGTGCATATTATTTTGGAGTAGGTTCTTAGGTTGTGTTATATTTTTCTTGTACACACTTATACAACATTGCATATGAGTATTGTACTATACTACTTTTTTATATTCTTATAAAACCGAACATACTTAGGAATTAATGTACATGTAAATGCAAATAAAAGTGTAAATATAAATTCTTTAGATTTAGTTGTACAATATCAAGAGTTGTAGAAGATTTTAAAATGATTATTTATAAATATTTATAGATTCCAAAAGGAAACCATTCTTCTTCCTTTAAAGATAATTATCTTTTAGAATTGTCTAAAAGATAAAAATAAACAATCATATTCAAATCTACATTGTATAGGAATAAAAATCTAGGCTTAATATTAGTAGAGCTTAGCCATCTTTTCTTTAAGATAGAACCCGAGTTATACTCTTATAAATTATAAATATATAAAAGTTTTTTTTTTTATTTTTACATTATTTTAAATATGTCATTTTATTTCATGATCATGTATATAATGTAAATCTCCCCTGATTAAAGTTTATTAAATTATAACTCTTTGATTCTTAGGATAGAGCTATCAAATCCTACTTTCATAAGTTTGTTGATTGTGATTAAGATTGTTAGCTGGCAGTTCAATCTAGGCAAAAATAAGTTTAGACTATATACACTCTTCATTCTATACACATTTCTCGTATTCTATTATTTGAAAATTTAAATCTTTAATTCTAAATCTAAACTCTAAATCCCAAGTATAACTTACTATCTAAAGCCTATGCACTTAAATCTTGATAGCCCAATCCTTTCTTTAAATTTATATGAATTTGAAAATCTTTAGTCTTCATTTTAATCAAAGGTATTCTCTTTAGAGAAATAATTAACTATAGGGGCTTACCCTTATAGGAAGTCTAGAACCCAAAATTAAAATAAATATAATCTTAATTCCTTCTAATATTGGGGATAAACCTATGGATGCAAACCTAGCTTTAAATATTATTTTATTTTCATAATAAAAAAGATAAGTGAATATTACCTTTATTCCTTGGGATGAAGTGAATATTTCTTATTTTGTTCAATTGTAAAAATAAATATATTTATTTAATTTAATGAACAAAGTGATAAGTGAATATTATTTTATCATTATCATGAATTAAATATTATTTATACAATATTTAATCATAAAATAAATATATTGGTTTAGTTTTCATAGTTAAAATAATAAGTGAATACTCTTTTTATCTTGGGGTGAATTAAATATTCCTTTTTCTACAGGTGATTTTAAAAATAAATTGAGTTTCTCTTTACAAATTGATAGTAAAATTTTAGTCTATCCATAGAGATGATATAATATTAATCTATGTAGATTTGATAAAATAATATAAGATTGTCTCTCATATGTGCATTAGCCCTCAATGATGAATTTTAATTTCTATTTGTAACACTTTCTTATAAATAATTTCACTAAATATTGGGTTAGGATGGTTGTTTCTCACACAGGAAAGGCTAGATCATGTAAGTGGATGTAATTAGTTGAAGCTAACACACAATATCATATGCTTACCACCAAACATGCAGTAATACAAAATTTTCTCCTTGATTTTATTAATTCAAAATAAAAGAAACTAACCAAGTAAAATATTATAGATGATTTCTTGGTGGATGATGGATACACTAAAAAGTGCCAAAGGTTAAAGTTCCAAAAGATTTTTGTATTGAAATTTTGAAGTCCTAAGTTTTAGCCTTGATATTAAAGTTCACCTAGACTTGAAGGGGTGGTTTCAAAGCTTCCAATTATTTTTTGAGTGACTAATAATTTGTGGAGGTTCAACTAAGAACTAAGGTTAAACTTACCCTTAATATTTCACCCTTCGGGCTATAACATGGAGGAGCTTTTATGATATGGATCCTCTTAAAACTATAAGAGAAGGACATGAATCATGATCTAGAATTTTTTTAGGGGATTCAATATGTTTAAGAGTGTTTGGTCGAGAATACACCATATGAGGTGAAGGAGTCTAATTTGAGCTAATTTTGGATAGTCTTGAAATATGTGATTGAGCTATGAGAGTAATGATATTTTTTAGGGTTATGAGTTATTGGAATGGATATGATTATGTTTAAAGATATGATCATAAGTTTTTGTTTATAACCAAAGGAGTTATATGGGTAGTGAAAGTGTAAGAGCCAAACTAGGTCAAGGATGCTCTAATTGTGCTTAACCTCTCACAAGAGTCTTATAAATCTTTTTTTGTTGTAGTGGATGGAAATTTTTTATAAAATGAGTCTAGATAATTTGGGAGAGATATTAAAAGAGAAAAGGACCATAACATGGTCTTCCACCATGAAGTTCCCAAATGTGTTGCCCACAAAACAACCAACAAATAGAGGTTTGGCCAACAATAGAAAAATCTTAAATCTCAATATATTTTTCAATCATCAAAAGCTTATTTTTTTCATTGAAATTAATATTTAAAGTAGCACATTAGGTTATTAAAAAAATTAAAAGAAGAGGGAAATTTTAAAGCATAAAAGAATATTGTGTAAGGCCACACAAATTTTAACTCTAATCAAGGAGTGGCTATCCCATATATTATAGAAAGAGGTTAAAATTCTAGGAAACATTAATAAATAAAAGCTTCTCATATTGAAAAAAATTATTAAAATTAGACATGTAAATTACTAAAGTTGATATTTATCATTTTAAGTTTTATTCTTGCATACTTTACTAAAATATTTTAAATATGATTTTTTTATTTTTGATGTTGGAAACTCTCTTTGATTTTGATCTTGATCTTATGATGTGGTTATTATCATCCTTACTCCCATCTTGAACCAATCATAATCAACTAGTAGGGTCATAATAATTTTTTTCTTGACGATATGTATCAAATTCGGCACAGCTAGTCTTTATCAACTATTTTCACCTTTATTAAGATTTTTTTAGGTATTTCTTACAATTTTTTAACTTTTTAAATACTCTCCATAATACTCAAGTAGTATTAAATAAATGTTATAATAGTAACATGTGCATCCAAGACTAAAGAGGGAAAGTAAAAAAGAAAAGTAAAATTAAAAATAAAAATACTTTCTTATATATGATGCATTGATTATTGAGAAATGTTGCCACACTTTGTGGAAGCCTTGCAAAAAACTTTGAAATGAAATTTGGAATGAGAGTAATGAAATTATATTACTACTTGATTCTCTAAGCTCTTAAAAACCACAAATTGGAGAAATTTATAAGTTATAATCTATTTCTTAAATATTCCCAAATGGCCATAATGAAATCTAATATGAATTTGAAAATTGTATGTCCAAATATCTAATAGTTGGATGAACGCATGCATGTTTCATGAACAAATGTATGATGTATGATCAATTATAATTCAAAGCAATATTGCACTAATCATATGTAGAATTAGTTTATTAAATATATGATCCCTAACTAGGTACCTAAGGGTAAAAGAAATAATTAAATATTTCTGTGGATGTAAAAATGGTTAAATTAAATAATTATATAGCTTACTCACTACCAGAAAGTAAGTATCATGATGACATCAATGCATCTGAAGGTAGGAAACATTGGATGACTGAATGCAAATGAAGATTATCTAAAGTCCTCTCATCTCTCAATTTGAGAACAATGGTGTGGCCCTATGAGCAATAAATCGAAGACACATGGGCAATGATATAGCAAATAGGAGGCAGTGTAATGGGTGCAATAGTTGGTGTATGGCATGCCAATGGGTGCATGGTGCAAGCATGATGCATATGCGGTATGAAGCAAGGTGGGTGAGAAGGGGATTTGTGTTACAAGTTATTACTAACAAATTTGAAATAATGTTGCGTCTTAGAATATTCGCGACGGTAGAGAAATATAAAGTTTAACATCTTAACGTTGTATGAAAAACTAGCACGCATTCAGATAAGAGAGAGGGTGCATCATTCACTAGAGACATCAAGTTTTTTGTGTGGAAAACCCCTAAAAAAGGGGAAAAACTATGGGGTCTGGCCCAGTATAAATGAATCCACTAGTATTATAATTAATTACAAATGAGGTCCTTCCTCGAGAGAAGGCCTTATATTGATGTACATATTATAGAGTACATTACATAGTGAGAATACAAAGCATCAATGTTGATGTGTTAGTTTGGTCTGAAGGATTTAGTCGGTGTGCGACGTAAGTCGGAAGGACCGTAGTCGGCGAGAAACTGAGGTCGAAAGGGCTGTAGTTGGTGGGCGATGTAAGTCAGAAGGACTATAGTTGGCGAGCGATGTAAGTCTGAAGGTCTGTAGTTGGTGGACGATGGAGGTATGAAGGACTGTAGTTGGCGGGAGACGCAAGTCTAAAGGATCGTAGTCGGTGGGCAATGTAAGTTAGAAGGACTGTAGTTGGCGAGGGATGTAAGTTTGAAGGACCAAAGTTGGTGAACGACGGAGGTCAGAAGGACTGTAGTCAACGGGCGACATAAGTCTGAAGGACCGTAGTCGGTGGACGAAGGAGGTCGGAAGGACTGTAATCGGTGGGCGACGTAAGTCTGAAGGACCGTAGTCGGCGGGAAATGGTGGCTGGAAGGACTGTAGTCTGATGATGAAGGTCAGGAAGACGGCGTCTAGTAGAAGCCCATCAATGGGTAGAAATCCAACATCAGATAGATGTCTGGTTAAAGTCTGACAATTGGCAGAAGTCCAGTGTCAGGTAGAAATTGGGCAAAGAGCGGAGGTCCGATGTCGAGTAGAAGTTGGACATCAATTGGTGGCCGAGGAGAACTCCGACATTAGATGATATTCGGGGAGAACTCTGATGTTACTTGGAGTTCTTGTGAAACTCTGACATTACTTGGAAGTCGGGCAAAATTCCCATATCACTTTGAGGTCGGGCATAATTCCGGCATCGTGTAGAACTCTGCATTGTTTGAAAGTTTGGCAAAATTCCAATGTCATGCATAACTCTGGCGGTGGTCGAGGAGGAGTTATTCCCTCCTATCCTTCTCTTCTTCTTCCTTCTTCTTTATTCTTGCTTCTTATTTTTTGCTTGGGCCCCCTCCCTTGTTTTGGCTCTCTTCCTCTCAAGAGAAATGAGGGGTCTATTTATAGATTTTCTAGAGTGGCATGGCCCGTAAATAGATGAGGGATAAGGGGCAAATATGGAGTGGTTCGGATTAACGACCGATATTAAATCATTCGATCATGGACTGTTCATCATGCATTTGAAGGTCTTAATGATATTGAAATTTGGCAATCTTGTGCTCGCTCAATTCGACTATAAGATAATCATGTTTGGAAATCGTTTACTAATCCAAATTGTAGTTTGAACCTTCCAACAGTGCTTCGGGTCCTTGATTTGGACTCATTTGGGCTTGGATTGAGTCGAATTTTGTGTAGTTGGGTTTGTACTTTCGAGACGCTCAGTTTGACTATAAGTTTGCAAAAATTGGAGTTCAGGTGACCCTGGATTTAATTTTTGAATTTTTTGGCTTGATTTTTACCTCAAGATTCATGCCCGATCAAGATAATTTTTTTATAATATATCGATTACACCCCTATTTTTGGACGTTGAAGCTCCAGGAGTCCGAAAATATATGTGTTAATATTTCACATTGGCCAAATCATAAAAAATTACGTTTTAAAAATTAAAATCTTGCTCAAACTTGATCATAGAGGACCTATTGAGCTCCGAAAGTATCAAAATTGAGTCCAAAATGTCAAAAAACGTGTCCTGGGACCCAAAAATGTTCGATTTGGACCATCCGGGCTGAATTTCGGGCCCGAACAAGCTTAGGCGGCCAAATCGGCCGGCTGACCGCCGCCTCGCCGTCGCTCGCCAGTGGCGGTGCCCGCGCGGTATACGAACAGGCATGCCCCTTGGGTGCGCAATTCTGTGTCCAGCGGTTGAATAAATTTTTTATTTTATTTATTTTTTGGGGCACACATGGAATTTTTAAATCCAAAAAATTCTGAAAAAATCCCAAAAAAAACTGTAGAAAATTTTGAAAAATTTAGAAAAATTCATAAAATTTCAGAGAATTTCGAAATGTTCTTTTCTTCCCAAAAAATGCTATAAATATCCAACAAAAGCTAGGGGGAAACTTACACTTTCTTCTTTTCTCCTTCTGAGTCTATGATAGTTGAGGCTTTTCGCTATTTTTCAATAGGTGATTTTCCCTACTTGATTTGGCAGCCCTCCTCTTATACAGATGTTAGAATTTTCTCCTCTTTTTCTTCTTCTGGCTTTCTGATAGTTGAGGCTTTCTGCTATTTTTTGTAGGTGACTTTCCCTACTTAAATCAGCGCCCCTCCTCTTATTCGAAAGTTGGATTTTTTCCAATCTTTCTCCTTCTTTCTCCCCTATTTTTCTTCCTACTCTAGAGGTTTTTCGCTATCTTTCGTAGGTGACTTTCCCTACTTAAATTAGCGCCCCTCTTCAATATAAATTTTTTTTTCTACATGCATTGTCATCTCCTCTGAAAAATCTTCTTACAGTTGAGGCATTCAGCTTGCTTTACGTAGGTGACTTTCTTTATATAAATCGACGCCCCTCCTCTCGTTCAAAATTTGAAATTTTCTTTTCTTTCTGCTCCGTTGTTCTAGCTTTCTTATAGTTGAGACATCCCCTATTTTGGTAGGTGGCATCCCCTACTCAAATTTAGGGCCTCTCTTCTTGTGTAGAATTTAAGATTTTACAATCTTTTCTTTTCTTCTCTTCTAGTCTTCATCTTATATTAGAGGCATTCCAGTGTAGGAGATAGGCAGCATTTCCCTATCAAGCTTTAGTGCCCCTCTCTTGTGTTGAAGGAGATGTTTTCCTTCTTATACTTTTATTGCGTTCTTCTTTTTACATTGGAGGCATTCCACTGTTAGAGATAGACGACATTCCCCTATCAAGTTTCAGTCCCCTCTTTTGTGTAGAAGGAGAATTTTTTTCCTCATTGTTCTTTGCTTGCATTCTTTTTTTTTTATATTGGAGGCATTCCACTGTTAGAGATAGGCGGCATTTCCCTATCAAGTTTTAGTGGCCTCTCTATTATGTACAAGAAGTCATGATGAGAGGCTATCTTCTTAATAGATAACCCTTGATAGAAGAAGATCCATTGCTGCTTGTGCGCAAGGGTGATTTGAGAAGACCTTACGGTGATAGTGTCCTGAAGGAGAACCAGAAGTGATGAGTAGACGAAAGATTTTTTAACACTATTTGAGCAGAAGTCTGTCAGCGATGGATGATTGAGTTGAAGCCCGTTAGAAGTCAACAATCGAGTGTAGAGTTGAAGGAGAGAGTTTGAGGGTGTGCTGTAAGTAGCAATCGAGTGAGAAGCTAATGATGGCTGATATGAAGTGAAGGACCACCGGCAGATATCAAACGATTGACCGATAATGGTAGGAGTCCAGTTGCATTTTGCTAATACAATATGCATCAATACTGAAGTGTATTGACATTCAAATATTCTTGAGTTAAGGGGCAAGAGCAATATGCTATGCTAGTGGTCTGATGACACATATATAGTGTCTGCTGAGTTGAGGCCTGATGAAGACCAAATTATAATCTTTCTTTAAAAAATAAGTTGTAAGAGATGCTTGTATGTAGTAGAGAAGAAGTCTTTTAAATCCACTAAGGATATTTGATTGTTTAGAAGTTTCTTATTACTTGATGATAGTAGCTTATACAGATGATGCTAATGTACTTTGATTTTAGCTTGAGAATGAATGTACGATTGAACTTGATGTATAATTTGCAATGTAACTCCAATGAAATTGTACATGAAGATAAAAATTTGTCCATTTGAGGAAGAGAAGTTATTGCATCTTTGAGATATATTTTGATATATTGCCCCCCATATTTTTAGAGGCACTATCAGATTGTTAAGGTCTTTATATGAGTGATGATTTTATCAATCACTTACTTTTATGAGATATTCTTTAAAGAGAATGTTCACTTAAAATATTGTTTGATGATGCTGACCTCTATAGAAGAGATTGCATCTGTAGAAGAGATTGCGAGAATCCACTAAGGATGTATGACCTATCCGAGATTGTATGTTAGAGCATTTTCTCGACGACATTAACCTGTATGAAAGAGGTTGAGAGAATCCACCAAGGATGTGAAACCTTTCCGAGATTCTATATTAGAGCCCTGCTCGATGACATTAACCTGTATGGAAGAGGTTGAGAGAATTCAGTAAGGATATGAGACCTTTTCGAGGTTGTATGTAAGAGAACTTTGCTCGATGACGGTAACCTATATGGAAGAGGTCGAGAGAATCCACCAAGGATGTAAGACCTATCCTAGATTGTATGTTAGAGCATTTTCTTGATGACGTTAACATGTATGGAAGAGGTCGATAGAATCCACCAAGGATGCGAGACCTTTCAGAGGTTATATGTCAGAGTGCTTTGCTCGATGATGTTAACCTATATTGAAGAGGTCGAGAGAATCCACCAAGGATGTAAGACCAATCTGAGGTTATGTTAGAGCAATTTCTCGATGACGTTAACTTGTATGGAAGTGGCTGAGAGAATCCACCAAGGATGTAAGACCTATCCAATGTTGTATGTTAGAGCATTTGCTCGATGATGTTAACCTGTATGGAAGAGGTCGAGAGAATCCACCAAGGATGTAAGACCTACCTGAGGTTGTATGTCAGAGCATTTACTCGATGACATTAACCTTTATGAAAGTGGTCATGAGAATCCACCAAGGATATAGAACCTATCTGAGACTGTATGTTAGAGTGCTTTGATCGATGATGTTACCCTGTGTGGATGAGGTCGAATCGAATACCCCTGTGATCGATTTTGCCTTGATTGGGAGAGGGCGAATGTCATGTATATCCCAAATTAAAGATAAATGAGGGTCTATCTTTAGACCGTTACTACCTTTTTGAGGTCTAGATTAAGACCTTACCCAATGAGTAGAAGTCCAGCAAGGGACTGTATAAAGCTTGAAATTGATTGAAAATATCCTTGCATTTGCTCGAATTTTTCTGAAATATCATCTTGATATTGAAAACAGTGGAGAGATCTTATTGACCACAGTTAAAGTCAAAGTTCCCCCCAGTCTGGATTTAATTTTCATGAAATTGATGAACCAATAGTTGATGTCAGGAAGTTGGCATGAACGACCTTCTAAGGTTAGAGTAAAATTTTTCCCCAGTCGGGAACCACTTTTCCACAGATGGCGCCAAAATATTGCGACATGGAATATTCACGTTGGTAGAGAAATATAAAGTTTAATATCTTAACATTATACAAAAATCAAGAACACAATCAGATAAGAGAGAGGGTGCATCATTCACTAGAGAAACCAAGTTTTTTATGTGGAAAACCCCTGAAAAATGGGGAAAAAAACACTAGGCTTGACCCAGTATAAATGAATCAACTAGTATTATAGTTGATTACAAATGAATTCCTTCCTTAGGGGAAAGCCTTAGCTTGATGTACATATTATAGAGTATATTACATAGTGAGAATACAAAGCATCAATATTGATGTGTTAGTTTGGTCTGAAGGACTGTAGTCGGTGTGCGACGTAAGTCAGAAGGATCGTAGTCGGCGGGAAACAGAGGTCGGAAGGACTGTAGTCGACGGGCGATGTAAGTCAGAAGGACTGTAGTTGGCGAGTGACGCAAGGCTAAAGGACCATAGTCGGTGGACGATGGAGGTCGGAAGGACTGTAGTTGACAGGAGACGTAAGTCTGAAGGACCGTAGTCGGTGAGCGATTACATCAGAAGGACTATAGTTAGTGAGCGACGTAAGTCTAAATGACCGTAGTCGGTGGACAACGGAGGTCAGAAGGACTGTAGTCGGTGGGCGACGTAAGTCTGAAGGACTGTAGTCGGTGGACGACGGAGGTCGGAAGGACTGTAGTAGGTGGGCGACATAAGTCTGAAGGATCGTAGTCGGCGGGTGATGGAGGTCGAAAGGACTGTAGTCTGATAACAAAGGTCAGGAAGACGACGTCTAGTAGAAGTCCATCAATGGGCAGAAATCCAACATCAGATAGATGTATGGTGAAAGTCTGACAATTGGCAGAAGTCCAGTGTTAGGTAGAACTCCAACGTTAGATGATATTCGATGAGAACTCCGATGTTACTTGGAGTTCTTGTGAAACTCCGACATTACTTGAAAATCGGGCGGAATTCCCACGTCACTTTGAGGTCGGGCATAATTTCGTCATCGAGCAGAACACCGGCGTTGTTCGGAAGTCTGGCAGAATTTCGGCATCAGGCATAACTCTTGCGGTGGTCGAGGAGGAGTTATTCCCTCCTATCCTTCTCTTCTCCTTCTCTTCTTCCTTCTTTTTGCTTCTTGTTTTTTGCTTGGGCCCCCTCCCTTGTTTTGGCTCTCCTCCTCTCAAGAGAAATGAGGAGTCTATTTATAGATTTTTGGGAGTGGCATGGCCCGTAAATAGATGAGAGATCAGGGGCAAATATGGAGTGGTTCGGATGAACGGCCGATATTGAATCCTTCGATTGTGGACCGTTCATCAGGCATTTGAAGGTATTAATGATATTGAAATTTAATGATCTTAGGCTCGTTGGATTTGCCTCGTCAAGCCGCTCGATTTGACTATAAGCACGTCATGTTTGGAAACCTTTTGGTAATTCAAATTGTGGTTTGAACCTTCCAACAGTGCTTCGGGTCCTTGATTTGGACTCATTTGGTCTTAGATTGAGTAGAATTTGGTGTAGTTTGGTTCGTATTTTCGAGACGCTCAGTTTGACTGTAAGTTTACTGAAATCAGAGTTCAGGTGACCCTGGATTTAATTTTTTAAGTTTTTGGATTGATTTTTACCTCAAGATTCGTGACCGATCAAAAAATGTTTTTATAATATTTCAAATACGATAATCACTTTTGAGTCAGGCTAGTAGGGGCACAAGCCCTCATTGTGGATTTGCACATAGCTACAAAGATCTTATAATGACTAATCTTATATGGATGCTACATGTCATATCATATTTATAGTCCATTAAAGGAATGTGAACTACCATGGTTGGTGGACATCAAATCATAGAGCATTATATTAGTATAAATGCTTTATATTATAAAGTATTTTATTAAAATAAAGAATATCAAACCCTTATAGAATGTGTACAAGTGAATGTAAAGTGCATAGACATAACTCTATTATGAATGAGGTTTCGAGAAATATCTCACAAACTAAATTATAGGCTAAAGAGGATAAGAGGATAAGAGGATAAATAAATTAAGCTATCAAGGCATAATTTTTTATTGCTCCATCCTTTTATGCCTAATACCAATATCATCATGGAAAGATGCACGTGATTGTTTTCTCTACATTAACTTTAGAGAGAGAGTTTAGATTCACATGTTCAATCAAGGTAATTTGGTAGTTTGTTTAGCCTTGATCCCTGTGGCCACTACAATAAATTAAACAAGAAAAAAAATTTGCGAGTTCATAATATAACTATTCAGCTCCTATTCGATCTCTTATATTTCTTTTTTCTTTTTTCTTTTTTTTTTATTTCACGTGCTATTATAATATTTTTGCTTCAGATTTTAATTCAATAAATTTAATTATTATTGTTCGCTCTATATATATAATATATTAAGCTATGAATCCAAATTTCCTCAGTAAAAAATATAGATATATTAAAATCCAAAATTAATCAATCAAAGGGGCCGAAGAAATTGTGACGAGTGGCGACCAAATAGTTTCTTAATAATTTCGGATCCGCGGTTTACGATCCTCTGACGTCCGTGGAGGTCATATCCGTCCGCCTATTTTCCCTCTTCCGTGTCTTATGGCAGCTTCGTAATTAGACAAAATATTATGGTATAAAGTAAGGTGTCGCATGGGGCATGATGCGATCATCTTCGAATTTATCAATATGACGCGACCAACCTCGCCCCCACCAATGCTTATGGTTCGGAAGTGGGGTCCACATTTCCCACGCGACTACACACACCGCGGGGGCAGGATATATTCCTCGCTCTAGAGCGAGCCACGTCGTCCCGGTGAGATCTAAGGCGGTATGTTATCCTTAACTCGATCCCCATTGGTCGACCTGTCTTGGTTTATATGTAATTACGCAATTTTGATTCATAAATTTCGTCTTTCTGAGGGTTTTCTTTTTAACCGACACCACACCACTTGCGCCACTGACCTCGCAGCGGGCCACTGAGAGAAAAATATCTTGGCAGCCCTGCGCTGGCCAACACCATTTCGACCACTCGTTTCCGCCACGTGTATACGGTCAGGGCTGTAATTTTCGGGCAGCTACGAGAACCTTTTTTAAATTGTGGGGACCAAACGGAACCGTTTCTTCGTGTTGAGATCACTATCCATATGGGATCCATTTAAAAAAATTCAGACATATATCATATTTAATTTTTTTTAATTAATAATTAAAACTATCAACTAACACTGAGCTGCATAATTATGATTATTAATTTGACAAATTAGAAATTATTTTACAAATTGCGCTATACTTCACTTTTAGTTCAAAATTGAAACAATAAATTGAAGAAATTAATAATTTAATTTATAAATTTATATCAAAATTTTAACACTTTATGTTTTTTAACGTTTTTTGTTGAATTGTATATTTAATGAAAATGTTCTATTTACTTTGTAATAAAATTATTATTTTTGTCAAACTTACTAAATTTCGTTTAATGAAAAAAATAAATAAATTTAAATAGATAAAATAATTGATATAAGAAAAAATATATTAAATTTTAAAATATATTTAAATAAAATTTGAAAATTATTGTTATAAAATTTTGTAATCCAAAACATTTAAATGCCTCTAATATATTTTTTTAAATATTTTATTAAACTATCTATTTATATTTTATCAAACGAAAAATATACCCCGTCATTATCAAATATGATTTTTTTATTATGAAATACTCCATTATTTGATGAAATTCTTTTTTATTATCGTTTAATGTTGGTAGAATTTTTAATAAAATAATTTCTTTTTCCGTAGATTTAGCATTATTAAAATTAAATATTTTAATTTTGATTTTAAAAATGAGATATCAAACTAGCAGGAAATATTAATTTGAATAATTTTAACAATTTTACAATAATATGTTTCTTAAATATTTTTTTTTTATTTCTTATATCAGTATATTTTATATTAATAACTTCTAATTATAGCCTAGCATTGTCATGAAGGCTATAGAATTCTTTTATAAAGTGAAGGCTATCAAACAAAAAAAAAACTGAAGGTATGTTAGCAAGATTGATTAGTTCATTGGAGTTATATCCATAACTATTTCTATAACAGGAGAGTTCAACAATGCTCAACTAAAGCACAAAATTCTTGGTATTGATGTCCAGGTTATATGTCTAATGTAGAATGTGTGATGATACATGGAATACTTTGTGTGGAGGGTTTGGGCTAATCTTTTCTAGGTTAAAATAATAGAGTTTAAAATTTTTATCATTGAATTAGAATAGATAAGCATTCTTAATTTCAAAATATTTGGCATTCCTATAAAATAATATAGCCTCTCTAAATTACTTGAACCATTTTCATTCAAAGTAAGTTCCAAGCATGTAAAACCTTCAAACATTTATAGTCTATGCTACTGGACATGACATCTTGATGTAAATCACTTTGGGAGCCTTTGAAAACTTATTGAACATGTTCACAATCATCATTGCATTGATTTAAATTCATCAGAATCTATGGTTGACTTAGGTTGACCTAATTTGACCTACGGATTCTTTTCTAAACATTAATCATTCGTATGAATGAATCATCTTAAATTATTCAATCCAAGACATCGATTTCTATATTATGCATTGAATAATCTTTCATGATCATTCATAGATTATATTGAACGAATGTGCTAATTTGACCACCATTGGTCACTTTGACCATCAAAGAACCCTTTGAACCCTAAACCCAAAATCCTCTTTGAAAGCTTACCTAAACCTCACCATAGCCTTAAAAAAAAAAACTCACCAATGCCTTTAAATATTTTCAAACCTTAAATCATATATGGATAAATTCAATTAAGCCCTTAGGGGACCCTGGTTGACAATGGATAATCAAGAAACCATTAAACCCTAAAAACCTAAAATTGAACTTTTTAATAAACCTTTCATGGATCAATCATGCCATAACCTAAGGCTAATTCCAACAAACTCTAAATCACACTTGGAGTGCATTGGACCTAAACCCAAGCCTTAGTCAAGCTTGCTTAACCAAGTCAAACTAGGTTGACCAAATAAGTCATTAAGTATCTAAACATACATTTTATACATGTAGGCCATGTGATCATGACCTAAAACCTCATCCAACAAGCTCTTAATAGTAATTGGAATGAGTTGGACCCAACCCCGATCCTTGGTTAACTCTAGTTGACTAAGTCAACAATGGTTGACCAAACTAAACCTAAACCTCATAAATTTTATTTTCAATGCTCTAGACAAAATCAATGCACCCAAACCCATTGGGACTTTCCATTTGTTTCCAAAGGGTCAGTCCTAGGCGACCCAACCCTTCTATCTACTCTGGCTAGTCAATTTGGATAACTAAAGTGACAAAGAGGGGATTCTAATGAATCATATCCTAGTCTATATTTAACTGGCCTAAGCCAACTATATTAGATGGCACTTTATCTGATACACTTGTCATGGTAAGCCCAGCCACTAGTATAACTTGGGTCAGCCAATTGGGCTAACATGAATCTTAAATTTCCAAATCTTTTGAACCATTTTAAATTCTAGACCAGCCTAAATCATGCATTCACATGCATTAGACTCCCTTCAAGAAACGAGCCTTATTACCTCATGCTAGGTGTTGGTCAAAGGTAGCGAAAATTTAAGAAAATTATGAATCAATCACATTGGTTCACCTCTAATTGTAAAACTAACGAGTGTAAATAACGTTATGTATTATATGTTAAATTTCCATTGAAACTATATTATTTTAGTTTTCTTGTGAAGGAAAAATATAAGAAAGGAATGAATATCCAAGTATCATAAAACACCATGACGTTAGACACTATACCATTGCGATGCCATTATTGACATCACTAAAGTACTTAATATGGACATAATGTTGCTAAGTCAATATTTGATACTGCCATGATATTGGAGGAGTCTATGATGCAAAGTGTAGTCACTGTTCTAATTTCCAACATTGCGGTGCTAACTTCCAACACCGCCAAGCTAAGAGGAGTGCCGTAGTTATTCCATAATACTTAACCATCAGCTATGTTGCAGTGTTATAATTGTAACCAACCAAAACACAATCTATAAGTGAAGTGACACATCAATTCATTAAACACTTGGTCTACATCAGTAAGTGCTGTAGAGGAGAAAATTCTTTAGTGCTATAACATTAGTTCTTTCTATGGGCACTGTGGCATAAGTTTCTATAGCACCATGACACAAAAGTCAATTTTTTGTAATTTTGTATAAATAGTCCATTTATAAGGTTAGTAAGGGAGTTAAATCAATTAGTTTATTTCAATCTTCATAGTGCTTCTCTATAATTTTCTTAGGAGTGACAATTAAGGGAGCTTGGGGAGCATTAGATCATAAGAGAATTTGATCAATATTTGTGGAAATAATTCTATAAGTTCAAGGAGTGTAGAGGCGATTATGGAACCCATATATTGATATCCTTTCTTTTATACTTTCTTTCTTTTGTGCGATTAATAAAAATGAATTTGCTTCACTTATTCTTCATGACTGACTAAATTCTCTAGTTTTGTGTTGAAGGTGTAAATGTAATGTAGAGTACTAAAGAATTCTCTTCATCAATAATTTAATTATATATTTAAAATATTAGGTATTTATTTAATATCTATTGTCATCATATGTGCATCTTCTAGCACAATATTTGTGCATCTTCTAGCTCAACATGCTCAATTTTTAAGAATTCATGAGATTTATTTAATTCAAGATGCTTATATTTAGTTTGTCATATTCATCAATTAAGGAAGCATGCCCTTTATCTAATATAATGCATTAAGTTCTAAAAATATCTTATTTCTTTTCTAATTCAGCAAAACTTCAAATTTAATGATGCATGCTATTTCTTGAACTTTCTATATGATTCATGTATTTTTTTCAAAAGTATCAAATAAATCATCATAGGTGAGCTCACATACCTTTTTCTGGTTAGAGTTAATAATAAAATTATAAGCAATTAAAATACATATTTACCTCCTCCCCATGTTCTTATTCTAAAGAGTTTAAAGCTTAATATGCCTAGAACAACTTATGTTTCCTTTTCTTTCCCTTTTTAAAATTTTTCTTCTCTTTACCAATTGAAAAGTCTGCATAGGTTATTAGACATAACACAATTGTCTTAAGGCTAACCAAGAGAGGGGGTAAATTGGTAATTTAAAAAATTCTCTCTTGAATAAAAAACCATTTTAAAACTTTAACACAATTTATTTTCCTTAAAAAAACTTTTCAACCATAACAATAAACTGCTGAAAATAAAATGCAAAAATGTAAAAAAAAAAATAGTAATTTATAGTGGTTCGGTCCAACAAGACCTATGTCCACTCCATGAAGACTCCCACTTTAGGTATTGCACTATTACCAAAGTGACTCTCATTTTACACCAACAACAAGGAAAAGAAGCCTTTATAATTTTCTTCTCTTCCACCAATGCCCGGTGAAGTAGAGTACCGTCATCCTTTCGCACTCTCTAAGTGTTGGTAGAGTACCATTATCCTTTCACATCCTCTGAGTGTCGATAGAGTATAGACATCCTTTCACATTCTCCAAATGTCAACAAGTACCGATGTCCTTTCACACCCTCCAAGTGTTGGTAGAGTACTGAATCTTCATAATGTGAAAGATTAACCTTTAAAATGGGAGTCTTATGAAAATATAGTTATGAAAACTAAGTTGTAATAATCTCCCCTTCTTTAATGAAGGTAAAATAATTATTATTTAAGTTAATCTTTATAGCAAAAAATTTCTCCTTAGCTCCTCCTAAATGAATGACCAATATAAATATAGGGATTTCCCATGAAGATAAAAAATCCTAAACCCTAAAAAAATAAAAGATATTAAATAAGAAATGATTACTAAACACACACAAAACATTCATACATCATACAATAAAGCATTCACACATCATATAACAAACATCATTTTATACATCAACAAACATCAATTAATCAATCAATATTATTACTCCCCCTTTTGACAACAACAAAAAGGGAAGTAAAACTTGAAATGAAAGGTTTCAATAGATAAATCAAAATAATTAATCTGAAAAATGGTTTTAAAATAATTACAATTATAATATTAATTTCATAATAATAAAAAGGAAAAAAATATCAAAAAGTTAAATTAAAGAACAACTATGATAAGAAACGTCAATCAAAGTCATGTTCCATGCTAGACAAATTAAATAAAGAAGATTATTACAAAAATGACAAAATAAAGATTAATTAACTTCAAATTCAATATAGAGTATAATTGTTAATTAGATTGATTTAGATTAGAGATTAAATAATAGTGGAAAGAACCCAATAAAAATTTTCAATTGATAATATTGCACATCTTTTCAAATATTTGTGGCACACATTGTGCATCTTTTTTATTTGAGCTAATGTTATGCTTCTTTTCACTTTACAAACTATTGCACATTCTTTCGATTGTTGCACGCATTGTGCATTTCCTTTTTTTTTTTACTTTTTGAGTCTTTTCAAAATCAGTAATCAAAATTCAAATTTCACTAATTACAAAAATAAAACATATTGAAAAAAAATAATACAATAATAAGAAATCAATCTTGCAATAATTATATGTTAGATATGTTTGTCTAAAAAACATGAAATTGACCTTCTTATCTAAATCCTGTTAGAATTTAACATAAATTTCTGAAAGATTAGATTTTCATAAGGAAATTAATTTGCAATGCAAAATAAGTTATCACCCATTTCAATGATCAATTTCCAAAAAAAAAAGGTTTTTTCTTATTACTAATATTATCATCTCAAGAAGTACAAAACAAACACAAGTCTTCAAAACATGACATTTTTTCATTGATACCATAAGGATCAAATACATTCTTTTCAACATATATCAAATAGAACCATACACAACATCATCACATAAAAACATAAAATCAAATAACAAACATTACAAATATGAAAGAAAAAATATCTTAATATCACTCTCAAAAGCTCAGTAGAAATAACAACAACGAAGTACATCTAGAACTTGGAGGGGCCCTGATTTGGAGGTGGAGGCTAATTGAACACAGAAAAATAGCTATTCATCATAGCTACATTGGTATTGACCATGTCAAATTGACCATGAATCCATCCCATGTCCTCATGATATCTTACATCTTACTGATTTAAATGAGTCTCAATTTGATCAAAATATTGATTAAAGTGAGTCTCCAAATCAAAATGCTGGACATTTTCTGAAAGTAATTTTGGTCAGGTATAGGTACAGACGCTCCCCCTTCTCCCTCAGTATCATCACTAGAACTCTGATCTCTCTCAAATAGTGATAAAAAAGAAGCAACAATAAAATAGATCGAGAGTTTAGTGGGAGGATTAGGATGAATCATGTTGTACTTCTTATGAAGGATATATGCAATAAGATGTCCTAAGGCCACATTCTTTTTCCTCTTATGGCGTGGAAGTCTAATTTCATAAATGTTGTACAGGTAATCCATAATTAGTTGGGCTTCATCAAATGGATTTTTAGTTATAATAAGATATATGATAGTGGATAGGAGTGGAGTCATATTTACTCGATCACCAGCCTTAGGAATAATTGAAGTTCTTAAGACATGTTGGATGATCTAGGAATTTTGGTTTAATATGTAGACTCTTGATAAATGACACACTTGAGAAACACCTCTAAGAACTTTATTAATTTTAGACCAATCAATATCGGATCTAAAGGTCGTAGTGTGTGCTCTAATCCTTTGGGTTCTCAAGTGGAGGTAGTTGCCTAAATTTTCTTTGGTAATCTTTATATTTTGTTTTCGAATGAAGGAACTTATCCTAGAATGGTCCTCACTAACTCTCATGTTAGCCAAGAAATAATAAAAGGTTTGTTAGTGATAGGCATAGATAAGAGTGAGAATGAATGATAGTTGAGTAGAGGCAAAAAGAGGCATTCTTGAGAAGTGAAGATCATCTTGGATTAGAAGTTTAGATGGAGTGATCTTATCAGCAATATACCTAAAATATACATACTTCTTAGTTAGGAAGTTTGAATCCACAACATTTTCAAAAGATGAACCCTTAGAACGACATAGACGTTTGTTAGAACTGGTTATTTCCTAGATAAGCGCTCTAGAGAGTTCTGAAAGGAATAGAATGTGAATGAAAAACAATTTCAAAACCTTTCTATATATAGAAAAATAATTAATCATACTATACAAATTTTTCTTCTTACTTATGATTTATGCTATTATGGTGTTGAATGTTGTCCATTAAAATAGAAGCATAATACTAAGTTAAGTGTGGCAAAGATAAGGATGCTCAGAAGGATGAGTGGCTTTACCCTCAGAGATAGGATATGAAATAAGCATATACATGAAAAGTTTGGAGTATCTCCATTAGAAGATAATATTAGAGAGAGTCGCCTTAGATGGTTTGGTCACATTAAATGGCAGCCTTCCGATGACCCGATTAGGAGAGTAGAGGTATTAGATTTAACTTATGTTAAAAAAGGTAGAGGAAAACCTAAAAAGATTTGGTTAGAAAATATTAGGAATAACATTTCTTTATTAGTTGTAAATGAGAATTTTACTTTTAATAAGACACAATGGAGATAAAAGATTCATATAGCTGACCCAACATAGTAGGATAAAGCTTGATGTTGTTGTTTTGTACAATTTTGGAATCGTATGGGATGAAATGTTTTCGTAGGTACAAACAGAAATAACCAAAGAAAAAATAGTTTTTTTTTTTTTTGTAAAATGCATTTTCGAGGCATTCTTTTTATAGGCTTTTTGACCACTATACAGACTAATAGGTGTTCATCCAGGACAATCAGAATATTAAAGATCATTTTTAAAGCAGTTAGGTTCATCCCCTATATAAACTGACACCTGGATCATATAGACAAAAACCATTTTGTGCGTATGATCAGTAATAAATAACTGGACCTAACTGGTAAAATCGTCTTCATACGTACAAACAAATTAGTGTAAATCATACCAGATGATGACATCATCATATAGTATGAAACCTATGAAAATCTAAGTTTTGCATGCTCAACACCCAAAAACATCATGTATAAGCTATAAAATTTGTTCGGGATGAAAAAATATTCATACAGTATGAATAGCACACTTAGAAAATAATACATGAAAATCTCAAAATCAATTATTTCAATCAAGTGATATGCTTCTAGTTTTAACACACACAAAAATAAAAATTGAAATAAAAACAAACACACATAAACAAATAAAACAAACAAATAAAAAATAGACTAAACAAATACCAACATAGAACATATCAAGTTTAAAGAACATTTAATTTAAGTCTTAAATCAATCACACCTAACCTCATTCTTAAGGTGCTAAAAGTGTCAAAGCCTAGTGGTTTTGTAAAAAAATATGCAAGTTGATTTTCTGTAGAAATGTGATTCAATTCAATTTCTTTTTTTAGCTCATGATCTCTAATGAAGTGATGCCTTATGTTTATATATTTGGTTTTAAAATATTAAATATGATTCTTTGAAATGTAAATGACACTAATATTATAAAAAAATAGGGATTGTGCTAATTGTAAATCTTAAGTCAATCAATTATTATTTCAACCAAAGTACTTGTGCCACACAACTTCCTAAGGTAATATATTCAGCTTCAGCAGTTGATAGGGATATAGAATTTGTTTCCTATTGGACTAAGAAATTATGGAATTTCTTATGAATTTATAAGTTTTAGATGTACTGTTTTGATTAACCCTACAACTTATAAAGTCTGAATTAGAATATCTAATAATTTTAAATGAATTGAGGTATTTAGGATATCAAATTCCTAAGTTTTGAGTTCTCAAAAGATATCTCAAAATTCTTTTTGTTGTTATCAAATGTGATTCTTCTGGATTAGACTGAAATCTAGCACACAAATAAATACTAAATATTATATCTGGTCTGCTAGCAGTCAAATAAAGCAATGATCCAATTATACCTCTAAATTTCTTTTGATCAATAGATTTTCCATTTGGGTCCTTGTCCAACTATATTGAGGAACTTATTGATGTAGTTACTAGGTTAACATTGTCTATTTCATATTTTTTGAGGATGTCTTTAATATACTTTGATTGAATAAGAAAAGTTCCCTCTTTATTTCATTTAATGCTAAAACCAAGAAAATAATTCAGATCTCCTATTAAACTCATTTCAAATTCACTACTCATTATTTTTGAAAAATCATCATAATAATTTTTATTTGTATATCCAAAAATGATATCATCAACATATATATGAATATTGAGTATGTCATCTCCTAATATCTTCAAAAAGAGAGTAGAGTTCATACTTCCATTTACAAATGATCTATCTAATAAAAAAGTGCTTAACCTTTCATATCAAGCCTTAGGTGCCAATTTTAGTCTATACAATGCCTTTTTCAATTTAAACACATGATTAAGAATTTTAGAATTTTTAAAACCTAAAGGTTGCTCAATATAAATATTCTCTTATATCACACCATTCAAAAAGGAACTCTTAAAATCTATCTGATATAATTTAATTCCTTTAAAACAGACAAAGCCTAACAAAACTCTAATTGCTTCATGTCTTATTACAAGGGCAAAAATCTCTTCACCAATCTTTCTAGTTGACATGCATCACACTGGTGATCCTTAGTAAAGTCTAGTTTTGGTATAACTCTAACAAGTTCTTTTTGGGTAATTTTCCTAATATTTTTCATACTGGGGTGACAAAGCCTCTTATGCCATAATCATGATTCATCATAAATTATTTTCAAACAAATAACATTAGGAGCTTTAATATAATTTAAATATAGTATGTACATATTATTTACCCTAGTTCCATGCAGTATAATATTTTTATTTTGGCTTAAAATACAACTAGTGGGAAAAACTTTAACACTATAACCCTTATCACATAGCTGATTAATACTCAACAGATTATGCTTTAAACCTTCTACAAGTAAAACATTCTCAATGTAAAAGTTGTTAAACTTTCCAATCATACATGTGCCAACCACTTTCCTAGTGGTATTATCTCCTACTGTAACCTTGCCTCCATTCTTAGCTTCCAGCAATATGAATTGTGTCATATCTCTAGTCATATCCTTTGAAATTCCACTATCTATGTACCAAATGCTCTCACGAGGTCTTGTATGAGAGCATTTCTACAAGATAATCAAACATTAGTCTTGGGAACCTAAATAAGTTTTGGTTCTCCTCTTAGTAAAATTAAACTAGATGCATGTAACATATGACTTATTTTATGCATCTTTATTCTCCAGACTAGATATGATTTATTATGAATGGTATACAATCATGCCATAAGAAAAATATTTAACTCCAGGAAAATGATTTTTCAATTTATATATAAAAACTTATCTTTTCCTAGGTTTTAAATTTTTATCTTTTTATCGGGATTAAAAATTGTTCAAGAGTGGGTAGAATCCTATTTTTTCATATGCTTTCAATTGTACTTTAAAGAATGAGTTTGCACTTTCTAACACAATATTGTTAACTTTTAAATAGTTTTATCTTCTATGAGATTCATCCATAAAAGTTTTAAAATATTTTTCCAATTCAGTGTGGGATGACTTTAATAGTTCATATTATTTATTCAATTCATCATACTCATCTAACAGTTTTATATGGTTGCTATCAATTAGTGTTTAATCTTTCCTAAGGATTTCATGCCCTTTTTGTAATTCAATGAAATCTAAAATTAACATAGCATGCAACTTTTTATGTTTTTTATATACCGTATGAATTCTTTCAGAAACTTTAACAAACTCATCATAGGTTAAGTCATATACCTATTCTTGATCTGATAGATCAAGCTTGTTGGCCATCAAACACAAATTTGTGACTTATTCCTCTACCTCTGTTTCTGAAGAATCTAAAGTTGAATCTGCCCAAAATGCTCTTTGCACTCTCTTCTTTCCTTTTCTTAAATTTATTTTCTCTTTGACATTCTCCTTACTAGGATTGGCTTTAAGATTTGGGAAATCGGACTTGATATGACATGGCTATTGACCTCAATTTTATATGAGGTCACTAGGAATTTCCCATACTCTAGATCAATCCTGACCCCAGATCAATCTAGCCACTAGACCACTATAGAGCTTAGGATTCCTCTAGATTAATCCAAACCTTAGGATCTATCTAGGTCCTAGGATTCTTCCAGACCCCAAACCCTATGATCTACTCTAGACCCTAGAATTCTTCCAGACTAATCCAGATCTTAGAACAATCTAGATCCAAACTAATTAAGATCTTAATTTAATTCAACTTCAATAAAATCCATATTTCAAACCTACCCGACTTTAAACCTATCCTAATCATAGATCTAGTTCAAACCTTAATCTTATCTTTAATCAAGCTTCAACCCTATCCTATCACTTATGATCATCAAAAATGATCATAACTGATATGGATAATTCAAATCCAATCATCTAGATTCAAAACCCAGTTCAAATCCAAAATTTTAAACCAAAATTCAAGGGTAAGAGGCTTAGTCCTAAAAGCCTTTTCAATTAAATTTTCAAATACTACAAACCCAAGTCAAATGACCTCTGATTCAAAGTCTATCAATTGCATATTGATAGAAAATGTCTCTAAGGGAAACCTTACAAATTTGAACTGATTCTGAGGTCTTTAACCCCAAAAACTGAATTGAAATCCAAAGGCTATAAAACCTTTAATATTTATAGCCTATGCCACTAAACATGTCCCCTAGTGGATCCTGACCTTGAAGCCTTCTCCAAACCCTATAATCACACCCAAATCTTTAATCTTGACCATTTAATCATTAAACTATATTTTAGTGGACCCATTTGACCCCTAGTTTACCAGGGGTCAAAATGACCAAAATATCCCTTAAGGGTTTGAATACCCATTTCAAATTAAATGACCTCCAAATTGCTTGGAACTACTTCCAGCAATTTTCAAATATGAAACCCAACCTGTTGGACCCTGTTAACCTGGTTGACTAAATAGGCCGTTTAAGGTCTAAACAATCACTTTAATTGAATTAACCTCCCCAGACCTTGGGACCACCTCCAATATACTTAAAATATCACTCCAAACCTATTAAACCCAACCCTTGACCCTGGGTCAACCTTGTTAACCAGGTCAACCTAGGTTGACACGATCAACCCTTAAGCTTTTTAACTTCAAATCAAACTTTAAATGCATTCAAACTCCTTCAAAACTCCTTTGAATATAGCCTTAATGATTTAGGCTTGATTGTTCACCCTGACCCAATTAATAGTTAACCTTGTCAACTGAGCCCAAGTCCAATCAAAATTAACCAATTTGAGTTAAATCAATGACTCTTGATAGATCAACTCATTCAAAGCATACCAAGCCCTTGATCTCACTCTATTTCAGAGTTTAAATGCATCCAAAGTTAAGGCAAGTCAAATTAAATCCTATTTGACCAAGTTAATCTATAAGGGCTTGATCAAACCACTTCAAGTTCTCATATTTCTATTGAAACCCCAACCCTTAAGCCTCAAACCTTCTCTAATTCATCCTACCAGCATTTAAGACCACTCCCCTGCCACCTCACTAGCTGTTGACCAATTGACTAGTCAACATGGTCCACAAACCTCTTTAAAAGGGCTTAAATGCCCAAATGGCTTGACCCAAGCTAGCATATTCCCTATCAAATTATCTCAGTAGTTCCAAAGACCCCCTCCCGTCCACCTTAGCTTCCATGTGGTATGGGGCCAGTCAAACAATCAAATCAATCCTTTGGAGGGGTTAAACTTGGTCAAATGCCTTAAACTTAACCCTCCTTAGACTATACCCCTCCAACTGTGTGATCAGGCTCTAGAAGCTTCTTAGGACTTATCCTAACCATTATATCAAGATCTAATGACTCTTAATCAAACCCACATGGACTAGAGGATAAAACCCACTTTATACATGGGATGTCCTTATGTCCTTCATACCCACTGCTCCTACCTACCCCCTGGACAAATGGCATCATCAGGGGAAGCTTCCAAATGAATCCTAGCCCTCCATTCAATCTATAGTGGATTGAATAGGGCAAAAAGACTCGAAATGAGTCTCATTCCAAAATAAAATTTAATTTAAGATATAATAAATATTTTTAATAGTTTTAAAATATTTAAAGATTTGAGTATTTAAATACTTTTTAATTGAACTTAAATTAAATACTATTTTAATAATTTAAAATTTTAGAAATATGTATGATTTTATTTAAATTAATTTATTTATTTTTTAATTATTAATTAATTTTAAATTGATTTAGATACCTTAATTAACTTAAAACATCAAAAATTCCAAACAAATTCAAATTATTTAAAAATTATTAAGTTATATTTTGTTTCTTGCATGCTTAGGGTGCACACACCACTTAGATTAGGCTCTCTTAGTTTTAGGAATTTATTATGATTATGTGTGTATAGCATGTATATTACCAAGGGTTAGTTAAGACATTGATTCAAACCTACTTAGCCTAATGACATCATTAAGGACATGTTTTAAAAACTTAAAATAATTCCAAAACTTTTCAACTTGGAACTTTGAACCTTCAAACTTAGTGACATGTTCAGCCCATAGAAATTTTCTCACTGATTTTTTGAAGTCATTAAGCCCCTTAATTAATTCAATTAAGCTTAAACCCCTAAATAAGCCTTAAAAATTCTAATAAATCAAATTTAAATCTAAAAATTCTATATATAATCTTAAACTGACCAAAATTTAATTTCCATTTTAAGAAAATTAAATTTTTTTGATTTGATAGCAAATCTCAACTTAATTTAATTTTAATAGAAATTTAATATTTAATTAATTTAATATAAATAAAAATTCCAAAAAAATTTCAAGCACTTGATAATCCCTCCATAGATCATTTTTGATCTTGGGGAGTGATTTCAAGAAGTTTGGAGTTCATGTGGACTCAAATTATCAAAAGCCCCTTAATTAAACAATTTTAAAAATTAAAATAATTATCAAACTTTGAAAAATCATAGCTAATTCTACAAAAATCCAAATTAATCAAAATCAAAGGAATTAAATTCATAATAAAATCTAATATTTATCAAAAATATCAAACCTTAAAAAAACAATCAAAATAAAAAAGTCAACAGTTCGATCAAACTTTAATCAAAATCAAGTTAAAAACTTCAAACCTTCATAACTAAATGTAGAAAAATCCAAATCGAGCATACTTATAGTCTAACTCATCGTCTTAAGGTCTAATATTTTATAAAAATACCAAACTTTCATAAATCACTCCTAATAAAAAATTTAATTTTTAACCCCTTAATTAAATGATTAAAATAATCCATAAAATTTCAAAAACTCAAAAATCACATTAAAATTCCAAAAATCTTTAATCAACCTTAAAACCAGTAATCAATCAACTTTAATTAAAATTCATTAATGTTCAAATCTTAATTAACTTAAGTCACTTAATTATACCAATTACTACTTGATAACCTAAGCCTGCAAGGCTATTAAATTAGCCCCAAGGAAGATGAAATCAATTTCACGACATCGGTGAGAAACAAAGGTGGTATCCAAAAAATGATTAAAATTAATCTTAAAATCAATTTCAAATCATTAAGAATTAAACTTTAACCAATATCTTCCCTTAAGCTTTTCAACCAGTTAGAACTTCAAGCAACTTTAACAAATTGCCCTCCATAGGACTTATCCAACCCACACAGCCTACCTCACACATGTTAGATGGTTTGCTAGGATAACTAACTCTAGTCTTAGGCTAGGTTAGTTTTTATTTTTCTGTAGTTATGTGTCAGATTTTCCATAATTTTCACTGCATAGTGGTTGCTAGTTTAGATTGATTGATTATTTACTTAATTTTTACACTTTATGATGAGATTGATTATACATAGATTACCCTTAGGTTAAAAATAATTTATACTAATTCAATATTATGCAGGTGTTCATGCTCATATAGGGCATATAATAATTAAAAGGGGGCATAAATAAAAAAAATGAATATAATATACTTTGCACAAGTGCTTTAGAATGCGTAAGTCCCACTTTAAATTTAAAGAGCATGGTCAAGTGTGGCTATGATTTGAACATTTTAAAATTCAAAATATTAAATACTTAGGATATTCATTTAAATGTTGATTATTAGAATAACCATGTAGCTGTTGAGTTTAAATTTTTCAATTTCATTTGATGTAATTTAATTTGAGCATTGAGTTGTAATTGTCAAAGTGACTAATTGAGATGGGATGTTAAAGATCCAATTTGGAATCCAAAGAGGAAGGGGCATCCATTATGGAAGAGTTCCTATCCATTTGGAGATCTAAATTTGGGTGCCTTCAAAATATCCAAAGAGAGAAAATAACACCCCTATCACGGGAGAGTTTCTTTTCATTTGGATATCCAAACCCGACAATACAAAGAGCTGTAGAAGGACAAAGAAGTAAAGAATGAGAAAAATCCCAATCTCAAAGTCACTTGAGTTTTAGGAGTAGAAATTCAGGCTTGTTGTTAGTGGTACCCATCCACTCTATTTTTTTATAAACCTTGGTTTGTAATATTAAGGTGCACATGGCACATGGACATTCAATTTGAGTAATTAATTTAACTAATTTGTTTAATTAATTGCACAGTAGAAATTATATGTTTTTATAATCTTTTTATTTACATACTGTATTTATTTTAGCCTGGAATTTGATCTGAGGCTCGTGAGGATACGATAAAAATTCTTTTACGTAAACTAATTAAAAAGTTTAGCTCAGATAGAAACTCTAATTGTCTTAAGAAGTAAGCTTGAACTTGCCGAGGGGTTTTTATGCATCATATTATACTTTTTCTACCTTGTTAGGTACCTCCTTACCCCCGAGTTTTGATAGACCACCTGACCTATGATGGTGCAAATCTATCAAGGGGATGTTATGCAATCTCTAGGAAAAAATCTTTTTTAAAGCCTAATTTTTAATCTGCTTCATTTTGATTCAAGCATTTGATCGAGTCAACTAGTATGCATTAAAAGTGTCTAAATCCTTAATTATATTTACTTAGACATTAAATACCCAACATAAGTAAAAGGGGCTAATTAAGATATGCTCTAGATGTCGGCCCCGCTCTCCTCAAACATAATCTAATTAATGTCCCTATCACTCTTATATAAATGATTGGATACATGGTTATAAAGCACCTAGGTGGTTTAGTTGGCTCCCCAATCCAAGCTGGGGTAAGTCCAGATTTGCATTACACTAGCTAGGTTCATGTTACTAATTTTTAGTACCCAATTTAGACTTAGGTTCTGAGGTAGGCTCAGGCTATAAAACCTCAACCTCTGGGAATTAAATCCCAAAATTCTAATAAAATTGATCGTTTAGACTTAAAATATTATTTAATCAAATTCAAGCCCAATACTTAGGATAGGCTGAGGTGTTTCTGAAGTAATACAGAATCTCAAAACACCTACCATTCCTCCTTTGAATCTAAAAATAAGTGCTCAATCTTGAGCCAATACCATTTTAAAATTCCAACCCTTACCTTCTTTGACATCAAACTTTAAAATCTTAAATAAAACTTTTACCATTATTTTAATCGAAAGAATTTGTAGGAAATTTTGGTTTCATATGATTTAATTAACTACGAGGGCTTGCGCTCATAAGAGATTCAGTAACCCAGATCAAATTTTTAAAAATCAATTTTTCAAAATTTTAATTAATCTTCTTTGGGAAATTCAAAATCAATGATCATTATTTTCATTTTCAAATAATTAATAATAAGTGATGTCTTCTTTCTTTAAAAAGATATATCTGTTTTATAATTTTAAATATGAAATCAATGATCATTTATTTATATTAACATATTCAAACCCTCGATCAAATTTTATTTTGAACCTTCGGGGTCATATATAATTCTTCTTTATATTTGACTACAATAATCAGGATGAATTTGAAGTTTTGTAATTTAAACATATTAGGGAATGATTTGTTTGCCTCATAAGGTGATATATCATTCATAATGATGCGTTCGATTTCAAAACTATAATTCAAGAAATTAATCTTTCCCAAAGAGAATTAATATTTTTTGAAGAGAACATTTTTTAAATCAAACATTGGCTTCATGCATTCATAGCAAATTACATCATTAGAAGCCTTAACATTTTTTTAGAATTTACCTTTATTCCATTGCTGGCGTCTCCTTTGCTTCCTCTTTAGAAAACTCCTAAATTATTTAGTTATTAAGGCAATGTCATATTCATCCTCTAGTTAAGACTGATCATTCCCTGAGTCATCCACTTTCAATGCTATATTCTTTTCCATTCGCTTCTCACCTACATCAATTTGTCTTTGAGTCACTCCTTGCTCATAAGCAATTAGTGATGCAAAAAGATTATCAGTGGAATAAATAATTAAATCTTTAGATTCTATAATAGTAGTTATTTTAGCATCATAAGTGGTTGATAAACAATGAAGTATTTTATTTACTTTTTTTGCATTCATTAATTTCCTACCTAAAGCATGCAAGGAGGTGACTATTTAAGTGAAACGTGTGTATATTTTAGTGATTGATTCATTTGGTTTCATGTAAAAAAGTTCATAATCATGCAACAAAATATTTAATCTCCATTGTTTCACTTTGTTAGTCCCTTTATAAGTGATATAAAGTCTATCTCAAATTTCTTTTCCAATGTTAAAGGTAGAAACACATGTAGTCTTTAGATTTAAATGCACAAAAGAAACTATACAAACATTTTGCATTTAACGGATCTAAGTTTTGTTCTTCTACAGTCCAATCAACAAATAGTGTTTTAGTTCTAATGCCATCTAAAAGTCTAGTTGGCCTAGAGTATCCTTCCTGTACTAAAATCTACATATGATAATCAAGCGATTGAAGAAAGGTTGACATTCTTATTTTTTAAAAATTAAAAGGGATATTATCAAACAACGGGGGTCTAGTGATCGAATAACCTTCAAGTGTGTTACGATTTCTAAAAGTAATCATAATCATTTTTAAAAAGTTTTCTAAACCTCAAATTTTTAAAGAGAGCTCTAATACAACTTGAAAAATCTATATATATTATTAGACCTAATGCAATTGTCCCAAGGATAATTAGAAGGAGGGGGTGGGGGTTAATTGATAATTTAAAATTTTCTTTCTTGAATAAAAAACTATTTTAAAACTTTAACACAATTTTTTTTTTCCTTAAAAAAAAACCTTTTCAACCACAACAATAAATTGCTGAAAATAAAATATAAACATGTAAAAAGAACACAATAAATTATAGTGGTTTAGTTCAACAAGACCTACGTCCACTCTTTGAAGACTCTCTCTTTATGTATTGCACTATTACTAAAGTGACTCTCATTTTACCCCAATAGTAAGGTAGAGAAGCCTTTATAATTTTCCTCTCTTCCATTAATCTATGGTGCGGTAGAGTACCTTCATCCTTTCATACCCTCTAAGTGTCGATAGAGTACTATCGTGCTTTCACACCCTCCAAGTGTCTGTAGAGTACCATCATTCTTTCACACCCTCCAAGTGTCGGTAGAGTAATGACATCCTTTTACACACTCTAACTATCGGTAGAGTACCAACATTCTTTCACACCTTCTAAGTGTCGACAGAGTATCAGATCTTCTCCAATGATCTTCTGTCAAGCTACTAGAAAGAAGAAAAGAAAAAATTGACACACTAACAAAAGAGTTTCTCACACTTGTGTAACCTTGTGAATCTTTTATACTCTACGTATAAGTACTCTCTCTCAAACACTCTCCCAAATCACCCTTTCACTTGCTCTCTAAGAAATCACGAAGAACAGATCTGTCCAAAGTCAGTTTAAAGGACTTTATATATGAAAGGAACTAAAAACTATCCAAAAAACTAAATTTTCAATTTTAAGCGTCCATGATCGTACAATATGATTGATGTTCATGTGTACTAACAATTCAAAAATATGTATGTATGAATTAATTTCATACACAAATTATCGTCTATATGAATGGACATTGTATAGTATGAACTACTTTAATCAAATCATGTTTAGAATGGACAAAAATGTTTGCATCAATTTTATACTTTAGACGTCATCTGTACAAAGGCATGATTATCCCAGATGAACAATTCTAAAAATTTTCCTGTTCATATGGACAAAAATGTTCGCATCATTTTTGTACTTTGGACGTTATCTGTATGAAGACAAGATCATATAGTACGAACAATACTTAGAAATTTTTTCGTCCATAATTTGTTTAATTGCTTGTAGAAGGAACTAACTAGACAAATCATCCCGTATGATTAGAAATCATACAGTACGATTAGTTTTAACACTCTCCCAATGTGTGTGCGCTTGATTATCCAGTTATAATCACACTCTCTCAGACTCAATAAAAGTGTGAAATATAGACTCTATTTATAGTAAAACCTAATCTAATCTGACTTGGAGTCTTCAACAGTCTCGAGTATAATTTTTCTAAAATGTTAGTACACACAAATAATAAAAAAATATATCTAATATATATTAGGAGAAATAGTAATCAAAACAATAATATTTGGAATCATCAAAAATACATATGATATGAAAACATAGTTATGAAAACTAAGTTGCAACACCCATATCTTTGGTAAGGTGAGTTTTCAGGTTGGGGCATTTGGATCTTAAGTATCCTTTCTTTTTACATTCAAAATAGATCACATCAGATGAACTTTTATTAAATTTTCCTCCTGCCATTGCCCTTTTCAAAATAGTAGTTCTATTTCTTCTTCAAGAAGCTTTTGATATACCTCATCATAAGGGCTATGTCATCATTACCATCTGATCTTGAGCTATCGGTGTTTGAGTCATAAGCCTTCAGAGCTACAATCTTCTCTCTCCATTTTTTCTTGCATCTTACAATCTTTAGCTTACATTTTGTTCATATGCAATTATTGAGCCAAACAGAATATCAATTGAGTAAATATTCAAATATTTCTATTCACATATAGCAGTAACCTTTGCATGAAAACTATCAGGTAGGAAATAAAATTTTTATTTAACATTTTCAAGGTTTGATAGTTCTCTATTTAAACCATGTAAGGATGTTACTATTTAAGTAAATATAGTGTACATGTCAAAGATAATCTCATTTGGTGTCGTGCAAAATAGTTCGTAATCATGCAACAATATGTTTAAACAAGACTATTTGACTTCATTAAAAAAAAAAAAAAGACTATTTGACTTCATTAGTTCTATCATAAGTAATGAATAACCTATTTTAGATTTCCTTTCCAATAGTACAGGTTGAAACTCTCATATAGTCTTCTAATTGAAATGCATATAAAAAATAGTTTAATATTTAGCATTAAATTATGAAAGATCTTTATCCATATTACTCTATTCAGTAAAAATGTGTTTCAATTTTGATGCCATTCACAAGTCTAAATGGTACAGAATAGCCTTCTTGCATCATATGCTTCATACAAAAGTCATTCAACTATAAAAATGTTGACACAAGAATTTTCCAAAAATTAAAGAGGACATGATTAAATAAAAGTGGATGTGTTATTGAATAATCCTCTATAGCATTTTTATTTCAGAGGTATGCCATGGATCTTTTTCTTAAGACTTATTAAAACACTAATTCTGTGATTTGTCCTGATACCAACTAAATTCTTAATTTAGGTTGTTAGACTAACTTGAACTATAAATGCACACCAAGAGAGAGGGTGGGTGAATTGGTATTAAAATTTCCCTTTAAAAAATTATACTTTTGAAAATATTTGGATTTAACAATAATTTGATAATACTAATCTAAACAAAACTTTTTTTTTTCAAAATTAAAAACACTTGCAATTTTTTTTGTCTTTTTTTTTTTTTTTGCAAAGGCAAGAAAATCTATTTATGCAAAATAAAGAACTCACTAATCACAAAATTATAATAAGTAAAATGTAATAAATTGTAAATATGGAAAAATAGAGGTAAACATAAGAACAAACACACTACTATTATAATGGTTTAGTCAACCTTTACCTATGTCCACTTTCAGTATTGCACTATTACTGGTGACTCTACGTTTTCCCCTATAGCACAGAGAAGAATCCCTTACAAATCACTTCTACTTCCTCAGTGCGATAGAGTAGTTGAATCCCTTTCACCTTCCTAATGCGGTGGAGTAGTTAAATCCCTTTTACCTTCCTGGTGTGGTAGAGCTACCTCGTCCTTTGCATAAAGAGGCACATCCCAGATTGTCCCTCAAGCAAAGACACTTATCTTATAGAAAGAAGGTGCAACATCACCGAGCAACCATGTGTAGAAACTTCACTTACATACTCTCTTGTCCCACAATAATCTTCTCCCTCAAGACATCTCCTCTCTTTCCCTTTCCAAAGCTGTTCTCCCTCTTGAAACCATTCTCAAAAAAGATCTCCCTTAGGAAAATTTATAAAAGAATTCCCAAGATGAATTAGAGATTAGTTTTTAAACAAAGGATCAAATTAGACCTAAAGTTTATGTTATCCATTTTATTCACACAGTGCGATTATGAATCATACAACATGACTATGGATTGTATATTATGATTAGTTTAAAAACTCATGTTCGTCCAGTACGACTTAATAGTCTTAGTATGATCTGTTCAAATACTGAATACTGATCATATTATGATATCTATATGGTACTGTAATATTAGTTTATTCTTCTCAAGAACGTATAGGATGACCACCAGGATAAGCAAACCTCATCTCTACCAATCATCATATATGATTAGTTCAATAAATCAAGGTTCGTCAAACAAGATCTCTTGGATGATCAAATATTATCTTTACCAATAGTCCAGTACGATCAACATCATATTATATGATATGCCTTATTAATTAAACTTTAATTTGATAACTAATCATGGGGATTAATTTAGATAATATTTCAAATATTATATAGTATGAATTGGTTTGTACAGTATGATCAATTCAAATTAAAATACTTATCTAAATCTTATTAATGGATACAATTTTGATTTAAACTAATCACACACTAAGCTAACATACACCTTTTATAGGACTTTTGACTCAAGAAATATAAAAATAAATAAATGAAGATACATACTCTTACAAAAAAATCAAACATATTCTACCCAAATTTTGAGTCTTGAGCCTTTGTTCCACAGTATATGTTGGACCTAAAATGTCTGTGTGGACAAGAGCATATATGTAATATAGATACCACAAGATACCACGAGAAATAAAAAGATAATCAATAATATTTGTTATTATCAAAATCACAAACTCGAGATCCCAATTTGCAAAAATATATTAGTGGGTATCTGCTTTAATTTCTCCTAAGAAATCAGAATATTACTGCATAGGAATGCCTTAACTCCTAATAAATCTACTATGAGTTCTCAATAGATTCAAAATATTATCAAGATTCCATTAACTTTTGATTTTGAATGTAAACATGAATTACATCTGAAAAAAAAAAAAAGATTTAAAACTTTTGATTTCCACCATGAGCAAGAACTCGCTCTGGAAGAGATATATGAAGGCCAAGCTTTTTTATGTATGATGAGGGTAGCAATGTAAATTATTCAGGCATAGCTATAGCAAAGAATTTTTACAATCATATTTTCCAAACTAAAAATACTTCTTAATGTACAACAACATTAAAAAATAGTTTTATCTGCAATAACTTTACAACATACTTTACCAACAACTATAATTATCTCAAATGGACCCTTAGGCTTCGTTTGGGATAACTTTTGGCTACTATTTTTTTTTTTTAATTTCTTCAAAGAAATTTTTATACTGGAAATTCATTTTTGAAAGAAATAAAAAAGCCTTCTCAAATGTAGCTTTAGTTTGGGAAAATATTTTCACTATTTTATTTTATCAAAAAATAGCCACAATCTTATTTTGGCTAGTATTTTAGTACAATTTTACTTTTATTCTTAAGACATTTATATAATAAAAAACTTTTTTTATGAAAATAATTAAATTATTATTTTTTAATTCTAACTTCATAATTAATTTTATAAAATGCTGTTATCATTCAAAATAAATTCATTATGCAAAAATATATAAAAAATGGATACCCATATATAGTTGGGTAATTTTTTAAACTAAGTATTGATTAAATTTTAATTAACTGATTAACCAACGCAAAAAAAAACTCACCAAAGTCACTCGTTTAACTTGTGATTTTTCTATATTAAGATAATTCGCCCGTTGAATAGGCGACTTACTCTTGCTACTTTACCAACCCGACAACTCCCCATTTCCCCTGCCCTATTCGTGAAAAAAAAAAAAAAACCTCGAGCGTTTGGCTGCTTGTAAATTCTATGATCTCTAACTCCTAGATAAGATCTTTTTGAATTTTTGTTTATTTTTGTTATTGAAATGATTTTTCTTTTATATCATTCCCAATTTGTGTGAATTTTTTTGAAGTTTAAGCTTGATTAAGTTGTTTTAGATTAGGTAGTGTATGTTAAATTGTGGGATTTTTATTTAGAAAAAAAGGAAAGAATGGATGGTGTGATAAATTTTATTTGTAATATATGAGTAGGAGATGAGAATATGTTGTAATTATTTCATTTATTTGAGGTAATGTTTTGGTATTTTTGGTAAAAGGGGTATTTTTGAGCATATAATATTAGTGAAATTTTTTTTCTTTTTTATGGAAAGACTTTTTGTGGAGAAGAGAGCAAAGGCATATAGTATTATTTTAAAGAAGATATTTATATCTTTCTAAATTTATTTGGCTAAATATACTTAAAATTTATTTTTTAAAATAAGGTATTATATTTAAGCTTATTTAGATAAATGATTTGGTCGTTCCATTTCTTTGAGCTAAGGATGTTGGTGTAATCGTAGGTATAAGCGATACGTATTGTCACAATAATGTTTGGATGCTGAGCGTCATTTGTTTTTATGTATGGTGGAAAATTTCCTTTAAATGCTAAATATTCACCAACATATGTTGGGGGTAGTTACTGGACCTTGCAAGTGGGTATTAAGACAAATATAGAACAACTGAAGATTAGGGTCCTTAAAGCCCTTAAATATGATACATCCAAGTATATAGTGAACTTGGTTTATCATCTTCCCTTAGGGAATGAGTTCATAGCTTCGCTTGTGGAGGATGATGAGGTATGTCAGATGGTGTTATTTCATGCAATTGATCATGTACTTCTACTTTATGTAGAGGTCAAAGATATTAGTGCACAAAATTTAGTTGTTAAGCAATTAATATCTCAAGTGCATGATACGTTTACTTTTGACAGGGTGACTGAAGGTGTTCGACAAATCCAAGTTTTGTGCTGCAATATGCTGAGTAAGTTTTTCACTTAATTATATATTAAATAAAGTATTATTGTATGAAACATTCACCCTTGTTAACAAAATACTATTTATGTGTTGAAGTAAATAAGAAGAAGTGTTTGCCAAGATATATCAGGAACTTCCAAGAGGCCTTAGGTAAATATTGATGATGGTTATGAAATGATTAGTAGTGGATCAAGTGATCTAGCTCCTTATGATGGCGATGACGCAAAATATCATTTATGTGATATGAATGTTGATATGAACCCTAAGATCCATAATATGGTCCAACATTTTTGTTACATGAATATCAACATTGTAGAAGGCGTAATTGTAAATAATGAGTTTGTGAAGGCATATTCCACAACTTGTGAATGGGATGAGGACATAACAAATGCATCAAATATGTTTGTAACCAAGTCAAGGAAGAATTTTCAATTCCAATAAAGATG
>NW_021319269.1:376786-424355 GCF_001605985.2 Dendrobium catenatum | reverse complement strand
CAAACACTATACATGCTAAGGGCCCCAGTGGATCCTCCTAGTAAATACTATCCTAGATCACCAACTAAACATCACATAGTAAGTTAATGTTATATAAGAAGCATTAAATTTAATTATGTGATAAACATGGCATGAATTACTAATCTTTGTAGTGAGATTTCTTTGTAAGCATGGAGATGAGATTGCTACCATACTTCGAGGGGACTAAGGAGACAACCATATCGATGAACATGAATATTGTAGGTGTTATGAACTCGAAGAGTAAATCACACGTGTTGGCGTTGACCGAAGTAAATCAACAAAATTTAAAAGCTGGAAACTTGATTGAAAGGTCGATTTTCATCAAGTGGAAACTTGGCCCAATTGAGAGATCGATTCACAGAGAGGGAAATTTAAACCTTAAATAGGAGATCAATTCCTAAGTGAAGGTGAGTATTCAGACGGGAGATCAATTCCCAAATGAGTGGATATAGAAACATGACCGATAGAACGATTATTGGAAAGGTGAAATTTAAACTTCATCTAAAAGTTCAATTTCCAGACAAAGTGGATACCCAAATGTGAGATCGATTCCTGAATGAGTGGATTTAGAAACCTAGCAGATAAATTAATTATCAAAAAGGTGAAATTTAAACTTTGATTGGAAGATTGTTTTCTAGATAAAGTGGATACCCATACGAGAGATCGATTCCTGAATGAGTGGATTTAGAACCTGACCGATAGATCGATTATCAAAAAGGTAAAGTTTAAACTTTAACTCGAAGATCAATTTCCAAACAAAGTGGATACCCAAATGGGAGATCGATTCCCAAATGAGTGGATTTAGAAACCTGACTGATAGATTGATTATCGGAAAGATGAAATTTAAACTTTGACTGGAAGATCAATTTCCAGATAAAGTGGATACCCAAATAGAAGATCGATTCCTGAATGAGATTTACAACCTGACTGATAGTTCGATTATCATAAAGGTTAAATTTAAACTTTGATTGGAAGATTAATTTTCAAATAAAGCGAATACCAAAACTTGAGTTTGAATTCATGAATTAGTGGATTTAGAACCTGACCGATAGATCGATTATTAGAAAGGTGAAATTGAAACTTTGACTGGAAGATCGATTTCCAAACAAAGTGGATACCTAAATGGGAGATCAATTCCTGAATGAGTGGATTTAGAACCTGACTGATTATTAGAAAGGTGAAATTTAAACTTTGACTGGAAGATCGATATCCAAACAAAGAAGATACCCAGATGGGAGATCGATTCCTAATTTAGTGGATTTAGAACCTGACAGAAAGATCGATTATTAGAAAGGTGAAATTTAAACTTTGACAGGAAGATCAATTTCAAGATAAAGTGGATACCCAAATGGGAGATCTATTCCCGAATGAGTGGATTTAGAACCTGGCTGATAGATTTATTATTGAAAAGGTGAAATTTAAACTTTGAATGGAAGATCGATTTCCAAACAAAGCGAATACCCATACGGGAGATCGATTCCTGAATGAGTGGATTTATAACATGACTGATAGATCGATTATTCAAAGGTGAGATTTAAAACTTTGACTGGAAGATCAATTTCTAGACAAAGTGGATACCTAGATGGGAGATCGATTCTCAAATGAGTGGATTTAGAATTACAATGTTTGAACTCCATTGTGGGTTAGTTTGCTGACTTTGTTGTTTGTCATAAGCCTGGATCATTTTCTCTTTATATAACTCAAGGTTCGATTGAGCCTACAGATGCTTTTCTTTCAAACCTTCGAGCTCTTCTAACTAGAATTTAAAATTTTGTTCTGAGGTAAGCTTGTAGTACTTTGACTCTGAGTGAAAGTAGTTGTATTTCCAAAAGCATAACAGCTTTTGCATCAATGATTAAAGCAAATAGCATAGATTAAGTTAGAGTTATATATGTGGTTCTGCATACCCACAAAGCATCAAGAAACTTCTCGTGCTATTAACACTTATTGTCATTTAAGGTATTCTTAAACTCTGTACTAGGATTTATTGAAGGACTCTACCAATCCATTTGCCCGAGGGTAATAGATGGTTGAGTATCTCCAATTGATATTGTGATATACAGTGAAATCATATATTTTAGATCTTTTTAATGAAGGACCATTATTCTGGATAATCCAGAAAGGACCACTAAATCGGTACACTACATTGTCTTTGAAAGGCTTTTTAGAATTTGATGATCTTCGACTTTTCTCAAAGGAAGCATTCATCCTTGGCCCAGATTGGTATACAACACGTAATCCAGCATATACTTATATAATCTTCTGTGCTTCTACTTTATTTAGACACTTCAACTATATTTGATCGAATGATCTTCTGTATAGAGTATAATTGATCAGAGTATAAAATAATAGTCATCTTTAATCTCATATAGATTTGATTTCTCCTAAGGGAGATTGTTTTCTCACAAGTATTTGATGAAGGGTTTTCTTCAATCCACCACTTCATCATCAACTTCCTAAAACAATTTTCACCTCAGCTGGGAATTTTCTGTTTACATATCTAGAATCTACGAGAGACTAAACTTGCTATCCTTGCACTTCTATCAGAATCAAATCTTCCTCAGAATATGCTAGAGTTATTTAGCAAGAGCGTACATCATAAATCTCTTCACAGAGAATTATGTATAATTTCACATTTGAAATTTATTCTAGCAGATGAATGATTTACTATCTATAAGGAATCAGGATATCTTCCTATACTTTGTAAATTCTAGCTAACTAACTAATCAGAAGCCACGAATCTCCAAATATTTTAATATATTCGATCTAATTTAGAATTATCAAATCTAAACCAGTTATCATATGTTGCAACTCGAGCTTATGAGTTTATGTTTTTGATGATAATAAATATTGTGGCTCACTTTCTGTTGTCTATCTGTATTTGCAATATATTTTTCTTTCTATATTTACTAACATTTCAGGATTATAGTGCACCTTACAAGGCTCAAGTTTTGGTAGAACATATTCTATTTGTAATTTTCATTAATGTATTTCTTAGTTTGTAAGGGTGTTTGCTTGCTTGTAACCTTGCTGACTTATTTCTGTTTTAGAGTTCTCTATTTTTTCTCACATCATCCGGGAAAATCCAAACGTCGGCCTGGACGATCAGCTAAAAAAAAACCCTAATTAGGGCATCCTGGTTAAGGCATCCATCTTTAAGCATATCATCCTGAACGATCTTTGTATCGGCCAAGACGATAGGCTCAATTAAGAAAGACTCAGCTGTTAGATCTATTTAAGTATTATTTATTATGGACATCGTCCAAAACATCGGCCAGGATGATGCAGCATAATTATACCAAAATTAATCTAGTAATTAAGGTAAGTAATTAAGGCTTGATTGATAAGATCACATCATTCTGGATGATCACAGGATCGACCAGGACGATCAGTTCAAAAACCTTAGTTGTACCTAGACGATCACATATCAGGCAACTTCTATTTAGGGCGATGCTCTGGATGATATGTGCTAATTTGAACTAATCATCTAGGACAATCTATCAGCCTATACAATATGAACAAAAACCTTTTTCTCGTCCCTAATCATCCTAGACAATCTATCTGCCTATACAATATTCATCATCCTGTACGATAAAGTTAGTAAGTTACAATTAATGACCTCGTTTGGAGCTCCTCTATTTATGCTTTGACAAGACACTTCATAAGTGTCTTTGGCAGCCATTGAAACTTTGTTCTTCTGGAGGAAACTTGAAGAGAGAGCTTGAAAGGGAGAGAGGAAAGGGTGGAGTTTGAGAGAGGAAGAAGATCCTTGGAGGGGGTTTCAAGGGAGTGTGGAGGGGGTTCCATACAGTTACTTTGGTGAGCTTTCACCTTAGTACCATCAGATTCAAGGCTCATTTTGAGGGAAGTTTTAGGAAGAAGAAGATCTCTTTGGTGTCAAAGGGCCCGGCTACTCCGCTGCACCGCGGAAGGTGGAAGTGATTTTATAAGCCTAGATGTGAGGGCTAAAGGAGAGACTCTGAGTTTAGTGCAATAATCAGAGGGTGCTTTCGAGAAGTGGACGTATGTCAAGGTTTGACCGAACCACTAATCTGGTAAGTTCTTTCCTTTATTATTTTCACATTTAATTTTTTCACTTTAATTTTCTTTTTGGTGAATTTTGATTTTGGATGTGATTGTGCTTTTAGTTAAAGAAGTTTTAAAATACTAATTCACCCCCCTCTTGGTTAGCCTCAGGACTAGTTCACAAGGGCTTAACGTCCTTAACGAACTTTCAAGTGCTATTAGAGCACTTTCAAGTGCTATCGGAGCAGGATTCATAAAATTAAGTTTGAAAAGTTTTTGAATTTTGATCCATGGCTAATTCTTGTAATAGTAGTATTGTAGAAGGATATTCAATCATTTGGCCACCTTTGTTTGAAAATATTGCTTTAAATTTTTGGAAAATTTACTTGTCTACTTTCTTGCAATCAATTGATTTTTGAATGTGGCAAATGATTTTAACTGGTTATTCTGTACCGTCACATGTTATAGATGGAATTAAAACTGGTATTCCTTTTAATCAATGGAGTAGTAAAGAATAAATCAATGCTCAATTAAATACTAAATCTTTAAACTATTTTTTATGTGCTTTAAATTTTGATGATTCTATGTTTGTATCAACATGCTCTACTAGCAAGTAAAATTTTGGGATAAATTACACACTATATATGAAGGCACTAATGAAATCAAGCAATCCAAGTTGAATACTTTAATGCATGATTATGAACTATTTGCATGAAATCTTATGAGACTATCTTAGACATGTATACTAGATTTATTCAAATTCTCACATCATTATATGCTTTAGGTAAAAAATTTTCAAACTTTGAAAAAGTCTATAAAGTTTTACGTTGTCTATTTGATAAGTTTGATGCCAAAGTTCTTGCTATTTATGAATCAAAAAATTTGAATGAATATTTAATTGATAATTTGATTGGCTCACTCATTGCCTAAGAGCAAAGTTTGGGTCAAAGACTTTTAATGCAGGTGAAACGATAGTGTTAAAAGCTAAAGACTCAGAGAAAAGTGTCTTAGCTGGTGACGATAGCAATGCCTTATCAAGCAAATGGGAAAGCTCACTAAAATATAAGCATCAATAAGAGTGGAAGAAAGGTAAAAATCGTAAGAATGTTAAGATTTATTCTGATATTATTTGCTTTGGATGTAGGAAACCTTGACACATGGAAAATTAGTGCCCTAATTTGAGAAATCTTCCTGCAAAAAAAAAGGATAAAGTTAAGAAAATTATAAAAAGAGCAAATAATGAAAAGCAAAAAATCTCCTAGGCAGACCTAGCTTCTGAATTATCAGACCAGGAGTAAGATGATATTTAAATCATTATTTGTGTTTATTTTTTTGTGCATGCTTATTTTGTTCATTCTTGTGTGTTTACTATGTTTTTTCTTTGGATTTATTTTTCATTCTTCTTTTCCTTTCTTTTCCTTTTCATTAAATTTTTTGTCTTTACTTTTTTTTTGTGAAGTTCTCTCTAATCAACACACACGTTTATTTTTTTAAAAATGAAAAAGAATACCTCCTATTTTTCTTGAATTCTTATATAAGTTGTGGTTGACTTCTCTAAAAACAGTCAAAGAAAGGAAACTCAGGAATTTGTCTCTCTATCTCTTTTCTTAAAGAGGTTATTTTACTTTTGATTCAAAATCTTCATCATAATATAAATTAGATTTTAAAAAGGATCTTTTTCATCTCCCTACATTTTTTTATCATATAGAGATCTTTTGCAAGTTGTTGAATATACCTCATAATTTTCTTAATCAAGTAGTTCATTTTATCAATAGAATGGGTTTACTTTTGTTTTTTTTTTTTAATTTTAGAAATGTAGCATATTAAAAAAAAAAAGTGGCCAATGACGCCAATTCAAAAGATGCGCAATGACGCCAAAATTTAGAAAGATACACAAGGTGTCTCAAAATGAATGCAGGTGAAACAATTATTCTAAAAGCTGAAGATACGGAAAAAGATAGCTTAGTTAATGACGAAAGCAATGACTTGACATTAAAATTAAAAAGCTCACCAAAGCATAAGCATCAATAAGAGTGGAAGAAAGGTAAAAATTGTAAGAATGTTAAGATTTATTCTGATATTATTTGCTTTGGATGTAGGAAACCTTGACACATGGAAAATTAGTGCCCTAATTTGAGAAATCTTCCCGCAAAAAAAAATATTGTTTATTTTTCTAATTTGTTCCTTAATTTAGATATTGGATTAAAAAGTTTTTGAGTTTTTAAAAGAGCTTGAGCTTGGATTAACAATTTCTGAATTTCTAACATTTTCTGGATTATGCATTGTCAATCCATTCCTTACTAAATTTTTGAATAAAATCAAGAGGTAACTTTCTCATTTTTAAAGTCTTTTTATGAGGGTTCATTTTTATTTGTTTGTGCCCCTTCTCTTTTTGATAATATCAAAGGGGGAGAACATACTATTGTATTTGTATCTTATTGTAACTTTTTTTCAAAAAAATAAAAACATCAAAAAAAATTATCTTCCCTTATTTTTAAAATTTTTATTCTAGTGAAGGGGAGATTATGAGAAATATTTTTTATTTTTTAAATTCAAACAATAATATTTATCATCATAAAAAATGGGAAGATTATTACAACTCGAGCTTATGAGTTTATGTTTTTGATGATAGCAAATATTGTGGCTCACTTTATGTTGTCTACCTGTATTTGAAATATATTTTTCTTTCTATGTTTACTAATATTTTAGGATTACAGTGCACCTTACAAGGCTCAAGTTTTGGGAGAACATGTTCTATTTATAATTTTCATTATTGTATGTCTTAGTTTGTAAGGGTGTTTTTTTTGCTTGTAACCTTGCTCACTTATTTCTATTTTAGAGTTCTCTATTTTTGCTCATATCATCTGGGATGATCCAAACATCAGCTTCGATGATCAGCTAAAAATAGAAATCCTAATTAGGGCATCCTTATTAAGGTAGCCATCTTTAAGCACATTATCCTAGACGATCTTTATATCGGCTGGGATGATAGGCTCAATTAACAAAGAATTAGTTGTCAGATCTATTTAGGTATTATTTATTTTTGGACATCATCTAGGACATCAGCATGGATGATGTAGTATAATTATGCATAAATTAATCTGGTAATTAAGAAAAGAAATTAAGGCTTGGTTGATACAATCACATCGTCCTGGACGATTGTAGGAGCAATCAGGATGATCAATTCAAAAATCTTAGTTGTACCTGGATGATCATATATCAGACATCTTTTATTCAGGGCGATGCGCTGGACGATATGTGCTGATTTGAACTAATCATCCAGGATCATATACTATCAGCCTGGATAATATTAACAAAAACCTTCTTCTTATCCATAATCATCCTGGCTGATTGAGCTTAATTTGCACTGATCGTACAGGATGATAAAGTCAACAAGTTGTAATTAATGTGCTCGTTTGGAGCTCTTCTATTTAAGCTTTGACATGGCACTTTGTAAGTTTCTTTGGAAGCCAAAGAAGCTTCGTTCTTCTGAAGGAAACTTGAAGAGAGATCTCAAAAGGGAGAGAGGAAAGGGTGGAGTTTGGGAGAGGGAGAAGATCCTTAGAGGGGGTTTCAAGGGAGTGTGGAGGGAGTTAGACACGGTTACTCAGGTGAGCTTGCACCTTAGTACCATTGGATTCAAGGCTCATCTTGAGAAAAGTTTTGGGAAAATGAAGATTTCTTTTGTGGCAAAGGGCCCAGCTACTCCACCGCACCGGGAAGGTGAAAGAGATTTTTTAAGAGCTTCTCTGCCTACCTGTGTGGGCTAAAGGAGAGATACTGAGTTTATTGTAATACTTGGAGGGTGCCTCTGAGGAGTGGATGTAGGTCAAGGTTCGACCGAACCACTATAAATCTGGTGTGTTCTTTCCTTTATTATTTCTGCATTTAATTTTTGCACTTTGATTTTCTTTGTTATAAATTTTGGTTTTGGATGTGATTGTGCTTTTAGTTAAAGAAGTTTTAAAATACCAATTTACCCCCACTCTTGGTTAGCCTCAAGACTAATTCATAAGAGCTTAACATCCCTAAAGAACTTTCAAGTGTTATTAGAGCACTTTTATCATAGCCTCATACTCAGCTCTGTTGTTGGTACATGGCTTTGACATATGGTAAGAGAAATACATCACACCTTGATTAGATGTGACAAATATTATACAAATTATGGCTTGTCTTGAGGAGATATCATCTAATTCTTTTTTCTCGACTAGAAGAATCACCGTCAAACATAGAATTCCTGGATGAACTTCTCATTTGACTTAAGTTTCAAGAGTTATACATCAGGTAGTTTGTCATTTATCAGGCAATTATCTGGCACTAGGAAATATCATCTGATGTTTTTAACTGACTTGAAGTGATGCTGTCAAAATATAATTCCCATATGAACTTCTCATTTGACTTAAGTTTTGTGAGTTATATATCCAGTAGTTAATCATTTATTACGAAAATCATCTTGAGCTTGGTGAGTTGCTAAGAAGTTTGTTATGACATATCATTTCACTACTTGTAGAGGAGTGAGCATAATGTTAAACTACGATGGAGCCATCGACCAATGATTACAGACCCAGATTAACTTCCTTAGAAGTTAAAATGGGACCTCCCTTATGTTTTTAAATTAAAACGTATTTCAAAAGATTGAATTAAAGAAAAGAAAATCAATCTTTTCAATTTCTTGCTTGATCTTTTATATCTAATAAGATGTCATTGCATGAAGATAATCTAATATCAAGATTTTCAAAAATCAAGTATCAAGAAAAATATCTAGAAGGAAACAGATTCTCTGAGATCAAGGATTTTAAAAAGGAAGCCCTTTACTTGATTTATTTCTCAATGTATACTTTAAATATATTTTCATTTCTTGGCATACTTTGATGCATCTTTCTTTTATTTATATATATTTGGAGCACTTTGCACATCTTTTATTTAGCACATATGTATGCATCTTTTTCATCTTCGCATACATTGCGCATCTTTTCTATTTGTGTGTGTATATATATATATATATATATATATATTAGTAAAGGGGGTTCCTTTTAAAACCCTAAGATGGATCTTAGTTGTAAGATTATCTTCCAAACATAAGAGATGAGAACTCATTCTCAGATATGAGGAAGAATGGTCTGCAAAGCAAACTCAAATTTCCTTGATAAAAATGATAACTTGATAAGGAAAATTCTAGAAAAGATTTATAAATATGCTAATGATACTTATAAGATACAAAATTGCATGAAATTTGAGATGATTTTCTTTTCTAATCCAATTTTACTTATGATATAGGTTTAGATTTAAAATAGTCATCATCCCTCCTATGAGAGGGTGGAGGGAGGGAATATAGTCTCTTTTTTTTTTTAAGCATTGGCCAATGATAAGTTCTTCTTCTTCTAAACACTTAATGTAGTCAAACATAACTTCTTTCTTTTGAAATTCAAAATAGAGGATACATTGTCTTTAAGAAAGACGAACTAGATACTTTCGAATAAAATCTAAACTAATGTTCTTTCTCTTTATAGATATGACCGAGCATCGCCCATGTTAACACTATCAGACATCTCTTTATCTATTTCTTTATTCTCTGCAGCTTCTTCTTCATCGATCTGGCGGATACTTTCTTTCAGATGATCCACCATCTCTTTTATTGTCTTCTCTTCCACACGATATGGATATACTAGAGTACATTCTATGGAAGAAGATATTTATATTATAGATTTCAACTTCTTTGGTGTTTCTTCAGTTGTATTATTCCTTTGATTCATTAATGCAGTCAAAGTTGGAACCATCTTGGGGTGTCGAATCATCTCCCTGTTAGACAATTAGTTTAACTGATTTGCAAACTTCAGTCTCCTCTTATCAAAACCTGAGGATGATTCGCTATCCTGTGAATTGTGTTGATTAACTCTCAAGGGGTGCTGATTTGAAGGTTGATTCGAAGTTCTTGTTGGATGATTTTTGGACTGATGCGAAGATATAGGAGATATGGAATTATACCCTCGATAGGCTAATGCTCCATACCCTAGAGATTTGACAGGAGTTTGTTGACTATACTGTTGATATTGACTCTGATAATGATCGAGGTGTGAGAATTTCTTGGATTTCATATGATGATGTACATCGGCTACTGATCGGCTTGGACCCAGTTCTTGAAATTGGCTTCTTCTCTTCGTAGGGGGAGATTCTCCTTGCCTTCCACTTGAATGTGGATGCATTTCAGTGGAGATCACATCCTTAACACTCTTTAAAAATTCTATCTTTGACTACCCATAATCAGTTGAACAGTCCTGGATTAAACCATTGAATAGAGTGTTGAATTTTCTCTTCCTTTCAGATAATGGAGGAAGGACGGGATCTCCATGAAACGGAGTAGGATAAGAGTTTGATATATGCAATACGTTCTCTTCCTCAGTAGCAGTGGAGAGTGGATGACATCCACTTTCAACCAGCTGTGAAGAATTAACATATACCTTGAGAGTTTTAGAGTTCATCTTCTTCACTATTTCGGTTGTAGCAACATTCAAAGCATCTTCCTCTAACATCTTTTCTCTTTCTACTCTTCGCCTCATACAGCGAATCATGTTGCAGCATTTAGACTTAATTATCTCCTGGATTCTAAAAGATGACCCCATCTCAAAGTTTTTTATTGTATGAGTTTCAACAATGATTGGGGACTTTCCCTTAGCCAGAGCAACTGACTGGGGATAAGTCAAACGAGTAAAACTGAGGGTCTAGCAACTGCATAGGCAGCTACAGGCCCACCCTCAATGTTGACTTGTATAGGGGTTGATATGATGAATTCAGCAGGAGGTGCCACCACTCCAGGTTGTGGTGCACCAAAGGTTCATTGGATGTTTTTGAACCCCTATCCAAATCTAATATGGCTGCCCTTAGCTGATTGGGCAATTGTAACGTTTTGTTGAAGATTATCTTTCCAGACATTTTACGTAATTCAAAGGTGATCCAATTAAAAACATGCTTCCTTTGAGTCTATGCACTGAATCTGAATGCTGAAAGTTGCACTTATTTGAATATAACTAGAGTTTAAGATGAAAATCGACAGATTAAAGATTTGAATAATGGAATGGTCCAGTTAAGGACCCATATCAAAAGAAACACAATCACAGAGTGTAGATTTTGAATAAGATTAATTAAGGATTGAAATGGAATCATAGTTTGATTAAAAAGAGTTTAAATAAGGATCCTTATCCTTAAGAAATTTGTGTATATATAAGTAAACACAAATAAAAGAATTTTAGAAGGGGAAGATGGATTAAGGATTTATAATCTAAAGCCTGATTTCAATGCATTGACTAAAAAAACTGAATAAGAATGAAAATAGAAGACTCTAAGGCATGCAAATGACACACAGATGACATGCAAATGTCAGATGACAAACAGGCAGAACCCCTGCCAGACCTAGGACCAATTTGGTATTTCGGTTGGACATCCGCCAGGCTTTTAGAACGAAGCCAAGAAAGCCCTAGAATTCTGTGAGAAATTTTTTTCTTTTTTTTTAAATATTTAAATTTAAAAATACTTTCATTTCCTCACATGATTTGCTTTATTTATATTTAAATAAATTTCTTTGAGTCAAATCAGTATAGTTTAACATTATACCATCCTGAAGGATAGATCAATGTTTTGCTATAGATTTGAAAGGAAGAAATCTATAATTTACTTCTCCAATCAGAAATAGTATGGAAGATACAAATAATCCCGAGGGATGATGAATATCTTCTCCTATCGCTCTAATTAAAAAAATAAATTACATATTTATCTCCACAATCAAATATAAAGGATATTTGATCCCTTTGTAAGAGAAAATTAGACATCTACATATCCTTTGATTATGAAATTAAATTTTAAATATAGATAAAGTGAGGTATGCATTCACATATTTTCCCCCTACCATAGAAATGAACTAAAGCAGGGTTTATTTTAATATGAGATCTAGTCTCCCTATAGAGGCAAGCCCTTATAGTTAATTACTTCTCCTAAGAGAATACTCTCGATTAAAGTGAAGACTAAAGAATTTTAAAAGATGTATATAAACCTAATTTAAAAAAAAAAAAAAAAGAGCTTGGGTTATGAAAATTTTATTGTATAAGCTTTAGATTATAAATCTCCAAGTTGAATTAAGATTTTTGAATTTAGGAGTGATAGGAAAGATGTGCAGAAGGAGAAAGTGTGTATGATCTGGGGGCTTCTAAGGACTTCTAAGATTTAAGGGAACTTACTGCATCGGGACTGATGCCCGGTGATCCCACCTGTAGCACCCCCTTTTGGAAGAAATGGAGGCGGCTAAATATTCTCTAAATTATTATCCGAGTAGCTCAGATGTACCTCGCAAACAAAGGCAAAGAGAGAAAGAAGGAATGAGAGTAGGCACCATTCAAGCAAAAATATAATTAAATAAGAATCAATTTAAAATAATTAAAATTCATAACTTTTAAAATTTATCTATAGCATCTGGAAAAGTGAGCATGCGTAAGGAAATTATATCAATAATAAGCACAAGTGACTATCAAAATAAACATGTGGCATAATGAAAGAAATGTGTCTAATGACTTACATATATATGATATATATTGACAAAATCTCACGGCCTATGTGCATGATACAATGATATCACATATACATATTAAAAAAAATCTCAAAGCCTGATCATAAAAGAATGTGAATGGATAATTAGATATTTATAATTTTGCAACAATAATCTTACGAGAAATCATATCAATAAAGCAAATCAAGTTCTCTAACCGTCATGACTGAAGTATGACTGAAAAAAAGAAGTGAAGTTATAGGAGACCTCTCTATTTACAAATTTTCATTGCAATTATTTATAATATGAATAAATGGAATGAGATTTTTATAATTATCTCAACTTTATTTAAAACCCAACTCATAATAACAAATAAACAATAATAATAATTTTATTAATAAAAATTATGTAAAATGCAATAATAAACTTGCTTATATGAATAGAAAATTTTTATTAACAAATTTAGTTAAGAGAAGTACATGTATAGGATGATTTCTAAAATTATACACATTTGTATCATATGAAAGTAAAAATATGGCCAAAGTATCACAATTATAGACTTATAAACCTTTAGATGAACATAATCATCATCCAAGCAAATAAATGTAAACAATTGAAAGCTTTGGAGAAGTATATGGACTTATATATAAATTAGCTTAACCACTCAAATAATATAGCTAAGAGCTGAATTTACAAAATGAAAATATATACCATGAAGGAATACATTGATCCTTCAAAAAAATATGTGAAAAAATTTTTTCTATTAAAATGTTTTTTTATTCCCACATAATTTGTTTTATTTCTATTTAAATGTTTTCTTTCAATTAAATTCGCATAGTTAGACATTATACCACCCCGAAGGGTAGACTAATGCCCTTCTATCGATTCAAAAGAGAGAACTATAATTTTTTTATCTAATAAGAAGAAGTATAGAAAAGATACAAATCATCTTGATTGATAATGAATATCTTCTCCTATTTTTCAAATTAGAAAAAAAAATTATAAATTTATCTCTTTAATCAGATATAGTAAACATTAGATTCATTGTAACAATAAATCCAATATCTATCTATTTTTTATTATAGAGTTAAATTTTAAATATGGATAAAGTAGATAATTTATGTTCATAGATCTTTCCCTACCTTAGAAAGAAAACTAATATAGGGTTTAGATTATTCAGGGATCTAGACTCCCTATAAGGGCAACCCCCTATAGTTAATTACATCTCCTAAGATAATATTCTCGATTTAAATGAAGAATAATTCATTTCAAAATTATATACAAATTTAACTAAATATTGTTGCAAATCTATTTTCATGACTTATGTTTTGATGATTGACAAACACTATAGATTCTCTTGGACTGCCTGTTACTTCTAACTTTTCAGGAATCGAAGATCGGACGAACAAATGAAGCCAGTTCAAGATTGCGTAGGTTTAGGGTTGAGTCAGTCTGTACTTTGTTTTTTCTCTTTTTTAAGCCTATTTGTAATGTTCAAAGAGACTGATGCTAAGTAATCCTACACACACACTTGAGAGACTTAGAATTTCTGTTTTTACTCATATCGGTCAGGACGATATTTACATCATCCTGGATGATCAGGCTTAAAACAGAAAGTCTAAATAAAGATTCTTAATTAAGGAAACCGTCATTAACAGATCGTCCTAGATGATACGTGTATCGGCCAGGACGATAAGCTCAAAATAGAAAGAAGTTGTCGCCATAGACAATTAAGGTATAATGTATTTTTTAATAATCGGCCAGGACGATCATTGATCAGCCTGGATGATATTCACAAATTATGCCTTAATTGATCAGGATATCAATTAAGTAATTAAGGATGATTGATACTTACCTGAGAAGGCTTTGAGGAGAGAAAGAGAGAGAGGGAGAGAGAGAGGATCTTGTGAGGGGGAGCTTGTGAGGGGATTCACAAGGGTGCTTTAAGGATCGCTCTGCTTCTTCTTCGTCTAGAGTTTCTTGTCCGTGGAAGGGTCGGTAGAGGTAAGGTTTTCAGCACTGGATTGTGGTTCTCTGCCAGCTTCAGGAGGAAGCAAAAGGAGAAAGGTTCTCTACCTTGCCAGGGTGGCAAAAAGGACTTCTTTGTGAGGGCTTCTCCGCCTAGCCGTGGGGGCTAAATGAGAGACACGTTTTGTAGTGCAATACTTGGAGGGTGCCTCCGAGGAGTGGACGTAGGTCAAGTTGACCGAACCACTATAAATTTTTGTGTTATTGTTTTCTTGCTTCCGCACTTTAAATTTCCGCATTGTTTTTGTCTTGTGGTGTGATTTGGTTTTGGTTTATGATCTTATTGCTTTTGTTGAAAAGAAATTTTAAAATACCAATTCACCCACCCTCTTGGTTAGCTTGGGCCAGTTCTATAAGGCTTAACATCCCTAAAGAACTTTCAAATATTTAGGCTAATTTAAATTTTCATAATTAGGCTTTAGATTATAGATTTTTAACACTAGATTTGGAAGTTTAGATTTAGTTAGAAGAAGGAATGTACAAAGAGAAGAGTGTATATAATTTGAACTTACCACCTACTTAGAGTGGGCTTCCAGCTAACAATCCTAATCATAATTGAAAGTTCAATTGGGATGTTAAGCCCTTAAGAACTAGTATGAGGCTTACCAAGACGGGGGGTTAATTAGTATTTTAAAATTTTTCTTAAGTAAAGCACAAATAGAAATCAAACCATTATCACCACAAAGAAATAAACATGCAAAAAAATAAATGTGGAACGTAGTAAGAAAAGAAAATAGAGAATTTATAGCGGTTCGGTCAACTCGACCTACGTCCACTCCCCGAAGGCGCCCTCCTGGTATTGCAATACAAATGTGACTCTCCTTTTGCTACCACAGTAAGGCGGAGAAGCCCTTATAAAAACTCCTTTCTGCCAACCCCAGCGAGGCAGAGAACCCAACTCCTTTTGTTTTCTCCTAAAGCAGGCAGAGAACCTTGACCAATTGCTGAAGAAGACCTCCCTTGAACCCCCATGAATGAAGGACGAAGACTAGATAAGACACCATGGAACCTTGCTTGGAGCAACCTTCGTGAATCCCTCTTACAAACTCTCCCTCACAAGTTCCTCTCTCTCCCTCTCCTCTTGGCTCTCTTAGGTCAAGACAGCAGCAAAAGATCTTTAAAAATGAAGAATAAGAGCTCTTAAATATAAGAGCTTCAGAATAGCTCATTAATTGCAACTTACCAACTTTATCATCCAGGAAGATATAAATATATCATCTTGTACGATCAGTGCAATTTAATACTAATCAGCCGGGGCAATCTGAGATGAACAGAAGAAATTTGTTCATATCGTCCAGGACGATAACATATTGTCATGTACGATTAGTTCAAATCACAGATTATCGACCATATAATCATTCAGAAAGGAGGTCTGGATGATCCAAAATTAGCTTGATCGTCCGGGCCGATCGCACGATCGTCCCAAACGATTAGTTCAAAACCAAGGAAAATCGTCCAGAACATCACTGTAAATAAGAGATGGTCTATGTTGATAATCCAAGAGCAACCAAGTATTTTTGAACTGATTGTCCCGGACGATCCTGCGATCGTCTTGGATGATATAATCGTATCAATCAAGCCTTAATTACTAGAGTAATTTAGGCATAATTATGTTTAATCATCCAGGCCGATGTAATGGATCAACCTGGACAATGTCCAAAAATAAATCTTACCTAAATAGATCTAGCGGCAGATTCTTTCTAATTTGAGCCTATCGTCCTAGCCGATACAAGGATCATCCAGGACAATGTGCTTATTGACGGCCAGGATGCCCTATTTAGGGTTTTTGTTTTTAGTCGGATAGTCCTAGCCAATATGGACATCGTCTAGGCCGATGTACTCAAAACAAAAAAATAGCAAAAAACTTTCAAGTGTGTGTGTGCAAGGTTACTTAGCATCAGGAACCACTTTTATAATGGACTCAAGAAAGAAAAAAAATACAGACTGACTCAAACTTAATCTACCCAATCTTGAGCTAGCTTGAGTTGCACTCGATCTTGTGGACCTGAATAGTTAATAGGCAGGGCAGACGCATATAATTATGAATGTTTTATATCATCAAAAGTCTAATCAATAAACTCATATTTGCAACAATCTCCCCTTTTTGATGATGGAAAACACAACCAAGAAAATCTAAGCAGTTATGATAGTCTAATGAAAATAGTGCAACGAAAAGTAGTTAACTAAATTCCAGAATCAAAAGTATAAGTTACAACAGACTACTCCCCATTTTAACTTCATAAAAAAGAGGAGGAAACTAAAAAATAGAATAGAAACTAAAATAACCATAAGAAATACAATTTATAGAAAAACATATAATAAAAAACTAGTAAAATGAGGGATCCTAATCATCAGACGGAGGAGGTGGTGGTGGTGGTGGCTGAAAGTAACTGGTCAATGCGGAAAATTGAGATCCAAACTAAGCCATATCCTGGTCGTGCTGGTGCTGCATGCGGATGATGTCCTTAGTATGTTGTCGCTCTTATGCATAAATGTAGGCCTCAAAGCGGTCTCCCACTGATCAAATCTCTCCACCAATTGATCCAGCTGAGAGTGCTGGCTGAGAGGAAATGGTGCAAGATTAGGAGCGGGAGCCTCCTCCTCCTTGGCCCCCTGAGCTTCCTTATCCCCTAGGTGGAGATGAGTACTATGAAGGATGTTGAAGGAACTGTTTAAGCAGAAGGGTGGCTTAAGGTCGGGAGGAGCAGGATATTAAAGATTGTATTTAGATTCTAGAACATATGCAATGATGTGTCATAGAGCCAGATTGGGCTTTCTTCTATAACCTGGATCTCAAATTATAGTTAAATGGTCGATGTAACGAAAGATCAAATTGGTTGCATTGAATTCACAATGGGTTATTATGTAAAAATGGTGAGTAAAAGAAGTGGATATGGATTCGGTCACCGGCTTTGGGAATCATAGAGGTGTGAAGGATGTGCTGAATCGTCCTAGCATCTTTAAGTAAAAAGCTAGTCTCTCTAACATGAAAGTGGGCATTGGTGTGGCAAAAAAAATGATTGGCCATAGCCCGGTTAAAATCAGGATCAAAAACCAGGGTATGCAGCTTATCCCTAGTGGTGGAAAGCTGTAGCAATTTTGCACAATCCTGGTATGTGATCTCGACAGGGCGTCGATTCACATATGAGGTAAGAGCAGTATAGGTAGAATTGATTCGGAGGTTGGCATAAAATTTAAAGAGAAGTTATGAATTAAAATGGACTACAAGAGTGAGAATAAAACATAGAGAGGTTTGAGTGGATAGGTCGAGTACCAGATAGGAGTGGTGGTTTGGATTGATTGATCGGGAGAGAGTAATGATACACGTCTTATATCGGTGGTAGGCAGCCTGGTCATCTGCCTCCCGAAATTGAGGGTCCAGTGTGGCCCTAAGGAGCTTCCAGATGTGTGACAAGAATGCTTGCTGCCAGCCATTAGCCTAATAAGCAAGGAATAGGAGAAAAGGAAGAAAAGGGAAGGAGAGGTGTAAAGAAAAATAATTGAATTTGGCCTCAATTTAAAGAATCGGTCGGATCGTCCAAGACGATCATAGGATCATCCAGGCCGATTTGGTGCAATTATTACGGCTGGATGATTGGTCAAAAATGGATCGTCTCGAAGAGTCAGGCCGGAAGACCATTAAAAAAGCATATCGTCCAGGACAATTATGTGGATCTTCCAGGATGATGTTAAATAATGGATCGTACCGACCGAATTTAAAATATTTTAAATCATATGCCACGTGTATCGTCTAGGATGAACAGTGGATTATCTAGGACGATTGTCCAAAAAATGGATCATCCCGGGCGAATTTATAGATTTTAAACGTGCTGACACATGTATCATCCAGGATGAACAGGTGTACCGGATGGGATGATTACCAATAAGCACATCATCTAGGATGAAAATGTATCGGCTAGGATGATCAAGATGGTTGTAGCTGATGATGATCATATTATCCAAGATGATGAAGAGAAGAAAAATCAAAATATTCAGTAGATGGAGTTTTTTGAAGAAAGATGAGCAGATCATCCAGGATGATATAAACATCATCCAGGACGATGTGACAAAAATTTGAAAGCAGAGGATGGATGGAGATGATCATAGAAGGCCCAAAAATAATAAAATCAACTAAAAACAATAATGATAAAACATGAAAAAGCATAAAAACTTGCAAAGAAACAAAGTTCTTTTTTTTTTTAAATCAAGGCATGAACATTATATAGTCTACATGTGATTGATTTTAAAAATTTATAAGTTAATGAGTTAATAACATCAAAGATAAAAAAAATGGTAAAATATCCGATCATGTTAACCCAAAGCTTAGACTTCTTTTAGGGTAAAATCATCTTTTGAAATCAAAAGGCCTAACTTAAAAAAAATCAATTGGATAAGAAAAAGAGATCTGATCAAGACTTGGTTTCAGAAAAATATCTTATAGAATAATGTATCAAAGTAGTTTGTTACAATCATGAAATTCGAAATCAAGTCCTTGAAAATCTCAAGTGATACATGAAATTTTCTAAGTTGTAAGAGTTGGAAGAAAAGAAGATAGCTTGCTTTTTGATGGGCTCATTTTATGCCTCTTGTCCATTGAATGGCGCACTTTGCGCATCTTTTGATTTTTGATACACTTTGTGTGTATATATAGTTTTTTCAATTTGGCGTCATTGCGCATCTTTTGCTTTTGGCATCATTGGCCACCATTTTTTTATTATTTTTTGCAAGCTAGATTCTTTTCTAAAAACTCTTAAATATTTATAGTTATGAGTATATCTTCTAGATATTAGAGAAGAAAAAACTCACTCTCTAATATAGATAAGAACAAACCACAAAATAGAATAAAAAATCATATGAGAGATGCATTGACAGGATAACGAGAAATCTTGAAGTAAAAAAAACTTTGATTATTATAAATATAAGCTAGATTACTGTAGCAAGGTAGAAAATATTTCAATTGTAAAATCCAGTTGTTAATTTGAGATAGACTTTTGTTTAGAAAAGAAAATTTAACCACCAAAATAGTTTATAGAAAGAGACACAATCAACGGTGTTTTTACCCTTTAGCAGATTAAGAGATGTAAAACATTGACTACAAATTTTCAAAAAGATAAAAAAAGGCATAAGATATCAATTCACTGATAATTTGAAAAAGAAAATAAATTAAGGCACAAAAAATAAAGTAAAAAATAAAAAAAAACAAAAAAACTACAAAAAATAAACAAAGTAATCAATAAATAACATATCAAAAATCAGTAGAAATCAAGTTCATGCATTAATATCAATCACACCCAATCTAGTCCGTAAAGTGCTGAAAATGTTGAAGGCTAGTGGTTTAATAAATATGTTAGCATGTTGATTCTCAGTCGCCACATGGTGTAACTCAATGTCTCCCTTAGTCACATGGTCTATAATAAAGTGATGCCTAATGTCAATGTGCTTAGTCCTTGAATGTTGGATAGGATTCTTAGAAATGCAGATGGCACTAGTGTTGTCACAAAGAATCAAAATGGTGCCTATATTTAATCCTAAATCTAGTACCTGTTATTTTAACTAAAGAACTTAGGCCACTCAACTTCCTAAAGCAATGTACTCAGCTTCAGCAATGGAAAGTGCAACGGAGTTTTGGTTTCTACTATACCGGGAGACTAAAGACTGTCTTATGAATTGGCCAGTTCCATAAGTGCTTTTCTATCCACCTTACATCCTGCAAAATCAGAATTAGAATATCCAATAATCTCAAAAGAAGTGTTGTGCCTAGGGTACCAGATTTCTATGTTTTGCGTCCTTAAAAGGTATCTAAGAATTCTCTTAATTGTAGTCAGGTGGGATTCCTTAGGGTCAGCTTGAAATTTAGCATAAAGACAAACGCTAAACATTATATCAGGTCGGCTAGCAGTCAGGTAAAGTAAAGATCCAATCATCCCTTTGTATTTCTTCTGATCAACAGACTTTTCACTTGGGTCCTTATCTAACTGAACACTGGAGGTCATGGGAGTATTGATTGGCTTGGCTTTATCCATCTCATACTTCTTCAAAATGTCCTTTATGTTTTTTGATTGATTTGGAAAGGTTCCATCATCTAATTGTCTTATACTAAATCCCAAAAAGTAGGACAACTCTCTTATCAAGCTCATCTCAAACTCTCTACTCATTATTTTAGAAAACTCATCACATATTCTATTATCAGAAGATCTAAAAAGTATATCATCAATATAAATCTGAATAATGAGTAAATCATTTCCTACTTTCCTTAGAAAAAGGGTGGTGTTTAAGCTCCCCTTAACAAACTCCCTCTCTAGTAAAAATATGCTAAGCCTCTCATACCAAGCTCTAGGTGCATGCTTTAATCCATATAAGGCCTTATTTAATTTAAAAATATGATTTGGAAATTGAGAACTCTCAAAACCTGGGGGTTGTTCTACAAACACATCCTCTTTTATTATCACATTTTAAAAGGCACTATTAACATCTATTTCAAAAAGCTTAAATCCCTTATAACAGGAAAAGTCTAATAACACTCTAATGGCTTCCAATCTAGCTACAGGGGTAAAGGTCTCCTCAAAATGTATCCCTTCTATTTGGTTGTACCCTTAGCCACCAATCTTGCCTTATTCCTAACCACCACTCAAGAATAATTCATCTTATTCTTAAAGACCCACTTGGTTCCAACTACACTTTTTCCCTTAGGTCTTTCTACAAGCTCCCAAATATCATTCCTAACAAATTGGTTCAATTCCTCCTGCATGGCTAAGATCCAAAACTCGTCAGAAAGGGCTTGGTTTATGTTGGTGGGTTTAGTCATTGAGATAAAGGCAGAGTGGTTCACTTCTTTCCTAAGTCCATGTCTAGTCCTAACTCCATCAAAAGGGTCTCCTAAGATTAGATCTTTAGGGTGACTTGAAGAGTATCTCCAATCTCTAGGCAAAGTGTATGAAGGTTCAAACCTTTCCTCCAGATCTACATTTTCTACTCCATGGGTAACATCTCCTACTCCTTCAGTGTTCTGGTACTCTACCCTCTTCTCTAAATTTTCTACTCTAGTGATAATCTCTCCAACATCATTATCATCCTCAAATCTAGGCTTTCTAGGATCAGACTCATCAAACACCACATGAGTAGTTTCCTCAACCACCAAAGTACTCTTATTAAACACACTAAAAGACTTCTCAATACTAGAATATCCTAAGAATACTCCTTCATCAGATTTTGGATCAAATTTTTCTAAGTGAGACTTCCCATTATTGTGAATGAAAACCTTAAAACCAAAGACATGAAGGTGGGAAAGATTGGGTGTCATACCCTTAAGGATCTCATAGAATGTCATATCTAATTTGGCTCTAACATTCACCCTATTCAATACATAACAAGTTGTGTTAACTGCTTCAGCCCAAAAGTATTTTGGAAGTGAATACTCAGCAAGCATGGCTCTAGCGGCTTCCACTAAGGCCCGGTTCTTTCTTTCAGCTACCCGTTTTGCTAAGGGGTCCTAGGAGCTGAAAAGTTGTGGCTAATCCCCTTGTCCTCACAAAAATCTCCAAATCTATTTTTAAACTCTCCCCCATGGTCACTATGAATGGTCAAGATCTCAAAACCTAGCTTTTTCTGAATTCAAGTGAAGAAGTCTCTAAACTCATCAAAAGACTCATTTTTGTGTGATAGAAATCTAATCCAAGTGAACCTCGAGTAGTCATCGGCAATCACAAAACCAAAGACTTTCCCTCCCAAGCTGGCAGTGCTAATGGGTCCAAACAAATCCATGTGAAGGACTTCAAAAGGTCTAGAGATGTTAGTGTCCTTAATGGGGTGAAAAGTGGAGTAGACTTGCTTTCCTAATTAGCAGGCATCACAAAGGTGGTCTTTTGAAAACTTACGCTTGGGGACTCCTCTAACTAGGCTTTTTTGGGTCACTTTCCTAAGGGTTTCATACTGGCATGACATAATCTCCTGTGCCACAACCATGAATCATCAACAGCAATTTTTAAGCAAAATGAAGCAGCACATTCAATATTATTTAAATCAGGCATGTAAACTTTGTTGATCCGCTTTCCTATAAAATAATGTTATTATTTAAGTTGATAATGCATGAATTTGCTAAAAAATTTATGATGAAGCCCTTGTCGCAAAGCTGACTGATCCTGAGCAAGTTGTGTTTCAGTCCATCTATAATCAAAATATTTTCAATCAAAAGGTTCTTGGAATTACCAATTATACCTGAGCCTACCACCTTCCTAGTGGTGTTGTCTCCAAGAGTAACCTTGCCTCATGTCCTGGTCTCCAGCAAAATGATTTGATTGGCATCACAAGTCATATGTCGAGAGCATCCGCTGTCCAGGTACCACATACTCTCACGAGGCCTTTTATGAGAGCTTGCCTACAAAATCATCAAATGTCATATTTAGGAACCCAAACAGGTTTGGGTCCCTTCTTATGGAAAGTGGAATGCAATGCATGTGTGTTATATTGTGAATCATGCAATTTGGGTTTCCAAACCCAATGTGGACTACGGTGAATGGTGCAAGTGTGTGCAATGTGTCCTAACATGCCACATGAAAAACATCTAATTCCAGGAAAAGGATACACTGATCTTTGGTGATACTTTTTATGCGATTCGTGAAATGAGGGTTTTTTATTTTCTAAAGCTTTTAAATTTTCTAATTTTTTTATTCATTTTCTAAATCAGCATGGGATGATTTTAAAGAATTATGAGCATCAGATAAATCATCATGTTTTTTATTTAATGCATCAAGCTCATCAAGTAAAGCCATGTGATTAGTATCAATATTAGAATGATCTTTAAGAAGAATTTCATGCTCTTTTTATAAATTTAAAAATTTTAATTTCAAACTAGCATGAATTTTCTTAAGCTTCCTATATGATGCGTGAATTTTTTCAGAAACTTCAAGGTGTTTTTTTTTTTAAGAAAATGCATATAGCATTAATAGCAAATAAAAAAGAAACCTAGAACAAAATCTAAGTGATAGTAAACCTATCACTTTCCTCCTTTAACAAAGAATAAAAATAAGGAGGAACCTTATTAAATTCTAGAACATCCCAAAAGAAATCACCTCTCAAAGCAAAGTTAGCACACCAATGAGCTAACTTGTTATAATCTCTATTAACAAATTGAAAAAGAGTTACCTCAAACCCTTTAAGAAAATCAACACTCTCCTTTGTTGATAGATCCAATCCTCGGTTTTCCTGAGAAACCGATTTCTGCAGATATCTAATGACATTAGAGTTATCACTTTCTATAATTAGTCCTTTAGCATCCATTATCCAATCTTTTATAACTTTTCTCAACAAATGAAAGGCCAATAACTTCAGAAATCCAATGTCTCAGTGAATCACCGAGAATCCAAATGATAGAAGCATACTTCCTTTGTGATATCTGAATATACCTCCAATCCCTGCTTTATTATAAGGAAGAAGAGATGCATCTATGTTCACCTTCATCCATCCGGGTGGAGGGGGATGGCAAAAAGAAGGAATCAGCTTATAAAGCTGGTTAGCACCCCAGTGGTCCGTATATAGATTATTAGATGATATAGCTGCATAAGTAATGGCATTAGACATAATAAACTCAACTCCCATTTCACATCCTTTATAAATAAGATTGTTTCTACTCTTCCAAGAGTTGAATACCAATGCACAATAAGCTCTTGCAATAAATTGATCTTTCTTCTCTTGCTTATTAATAAAATTAAGACATTCTTGAAAACTGTTGAAAACCAGTAATGAGAAACCCCGATTATTAGCCAATTGAATTACCTGAATTAATTTCAAGCATTTCACAACCACATGCTCTCCATCTTCTTTCATACCACAACCTCTAGGATAAAGGTTAGTCTCCAATAATCTTCTACTCATTAAAAAATCACATGAAGGAATGGCATTCTTCAAAAGCCTCCACCAGAAAAAAGCTATCAGAGGATTGATCTTCAGTTTTTGAATACTTTTTCAGTGCTGAACAAAAGCATGATTTTCTTCTCCCAGGTTTGAATCTCTGATATAGCCATAGTAGAAATAGTTTTTCCTATGAAACTTTTCAGCAGCTTCAAATCATCTTCAATGTTGTCCATGTCAATCTTTGTATTACAGATCACTTTCACCAGATCATCTCCAAAGAAACCTTGCAGTTTTTCAGGAATCCACTCTCCTTACGAAATAAAATCAGACAGATTTGGCAAGTTATCATCTCCTATTGCAATGAACGTGGGCCATCTGTCTAAACTTCTATCTATGATCCAAACGTCTTTCATGATGTTTATTGAAGTCCCATCTTTAATACTCCATTTCACAATATGCCTTAACTCCTTGGCACCACTCAGAATCAATTTCCACGATGGAGAGAAGTTCAGCCTCCTTTCCACATCCCAGACATTTCTCCCATATTTAATAGAAAAAGATTTATTAAGTAATGAGTGAGGCTTCTTCAAGAAATTCCAAACTAGCGTAGCTCTTAGAGGTTCCACCGAATCTGCAGCTGAAAGAATACCCAGGCCTCCAATGTTCTTCGGAATACATATATCTTTCCATGCTACAAAATGAATTCCATTATTTCCATTACTTTTATTCCAGAGAAATTCTCTGCACATCCTATCAAGTTTATTTAAGATACTCATAGGAACCAGGGACAAGGAAGAGTAGAAGATGTGAAGAGCTTGTACCACTGTTTCTATAAGCACCAATCTGCCCGGCATAGAAATAAACTTATTCCCCCAAATGTCCAATTTAAATGCAGCTTTTTTTCAATATCTTAGAAAAGTCAGCTACAACAAGTTTTCTTAAAGCAATTTTAATGCCCAAGTAATTGAGCTCTTTAACCTCCATGTATCCCATAAGTTTAGAGAACTCCATCCTCCTTCTTCTCTCCATCCTTTTACTAAAATGATTGCATATTTTGAGAAATTTATTTGCTGACCTATCCATTTACAGTAATCAAAAGTGATTTTTCTGATTTTCATTAAATTCTCCCTCTTGGCAATAAAGAAAACCAAAATATCGCCAGCAAACAATAAGTGTGAAATCCTAGGAGCCGTAGGTGCTACTTTTAATCCCAAATTCCTTCCTTCATACAAGAAAGCATTGGTAAGTAACTGAGAACAAAGAATGAATAGGTAGGGTGATAATGGACACCCTTATCTAAATCCACTTCTCCCTTTAATACCATCCAAACCGACTCCATTGATTTGAACCATGAAAACAGGATCAGTAACACACTCCATCACAAGATTGGAGAAGCCTATTGGAAAACCAAAGTAGCTCAAGACTTGTTTCAGAGTGTTCCGGGGCCATACTATCATAAGCCTATTCCATATCCAACTTGATTTCCACCAAGCCTCTTTTGGAATTAGAAATCTGAACTTATGGAAAAGTTCTTGTGCAATAAGCACATGCTCAGATAAAGACCTACCTTTGATGAACGCCACTTGCTCCTCCGTTATAAGGTTGTGAATTACTTTCATCATTCTATTTAACAACACTTTCGCCAATATTTTATAAATAGACATGCATAGGCTGATAGGTCTAAAATTAGAAGGATATAAGGGATTGCTTACTTTGGGGATGAGCACCACCATAGTTTCTTTCCACTTGGGAGACATTGAACCCGAGATAAAGAATAATTGAATAGCTTTCCAAACGTCCATCCCAATGATCTTTTAGTAAGCTTTAAAAAAAGGAATAGGTGATTCCATCCATCCCGGGAGAAATGTTATTGCCAAGCTCTCCAATTACCTTCTCAACTTCTTTAATAGAATAGGCAGATTCCAGAAATCTACAATTTTCTTGATTCAGAATGTTCACGTTTATCCATTTGTTGCAAAAGAAATTATAGAAGCAGCTTCTAATACTTTCAGAATCTTCAATTAGCTCCCCTCATCATTTTTCAACTGTTTTATAAAATTACTATTCCTTCTCCCATTAGCAAAGGCATGAAAGAACTTAGAATTCGAATCCCTCTCCTTCATCCACTTGGCTTTAGCCCTTTGTCTCCACCAAGTATTCAACCGAGCTAAAGTACAGTTGAACTCACTGATTTTTTATCTTAATAAAAAAATCCTGCTATCCGAAAATTGTAGTTCACGTTCTTCTTCTAGCTGAAGTTCTTCAATCTCTACCATTAAATCATTTTTCAAATCTTCCAGCTTTTGATGCTTCGCCTTGCTCCAAAAGAACAAGGCTTTAAGAACCCTTGATATCTTTTTATTCAGAGCTTCCATATCACTCCCCTTCACAGGTTTAGCCCAAGAAATCTTAACAATTGAAGCTGCAGCTAAGTAAGACAACCATACATCTTCAAATCTATGAATTCTAGTTTTCTGGTAGTTAAGATTAAACATCTTTAAAACAATAGTACAATGATCTGAAGAAATCCTACTCAAATGTCTCACAATAGCTTGATTGATCCATTCCAAGGCTTTAGAATTAAGCATGCATCTGTCCAGTCTCTCCAAGATCCTGGCACTTCCACTCTTGTTGTTGCACCAAGTAAATCTAGAGCCAAGAAAACCCACATCATAAAGATCATTTCTATTCATGAATGCTTTCATTTCTAAAGGACCAGCCGAGAAAGAAATTTTCTTCCCTCCTTTCTTTTCCTCTTGGGATAAAATGCAGTTGAAGTCACCTCCTACTACGGTTGAATATCTTGTTTCAGATTACTGTCCAGCAATTCACACATTTCTCTTCTTCCCTGCATCTCTCTACTTCCATATATGGTAGCTATCATCCAATTGCCTTTATTGAATACCTTCAGTTCCCCCAACACACACTAATCTGAAGTTTTTTTCAAAGAGAAAGAAGCTATAACAGTTTTCCATATTAATAGAATTCCTCCAGAATTTCCTCTTGAAGGCAGCAGAAAAAAAATCCCAATTTTCACCCAAAAATTTATTAAATTCTTCACTAGAAAGAGAAGAAATTTTTGTTTCAACGATCCCAACAAAAAAATACGTCCCAATCTTTAATGTACTCCTTCAAATATAAGGAGGCCTCCTTATTAGCCCCCCTATAATTCCAAAAACTAATGGAACTCATTTTGGTAAGAATGCGGAAGAACCCCCACCCCTTCTTTTGCTCATATTGTTTTTATCTTGTCTTGAAGCCACATTTAATGGACCAAGATAACTAAGTTCCTTAAACAATTTAGTTTTTTGAACATAAACCTTTCCACTGTTGAGATCAGAACTCTTCCCATCTTTATTTTCACTAGTCTTCACCATGTTTATCATTACTGCTTCAACATTACTATTAGTCTGACATTCTTCCAGTAATTCCACTAGTTCACCTTCTGCCACAGCAGCATCTTTTGAAGTTTCCTGAATATTCATGTTGCTTCCCTCCTCACATAAAGAGTTAAGTACTTCAAATTTTTTACCTGAAGAGAAAGGGACTATCTGGATAGAATCAACCTCAAGATTCCCCATGGGGTCTCTTATTTCCAACATACCTCTGGCATCGGATCTGACAGATCCATCAGCTCCAATAGAGTCCACATGATTCTCCATAACATTTCGAATTCCAGTAGACTTGCTAACATCTTTCACTTCTTTTGATTTAACACTAGCCGTATTGTCATCTTCTTTATTACCCAATATTAATTCTTTGTTTTCCATATTCATTGATACTTTTTCTTTTGTCAAAACAATACTCCTACCTTAGGTATGTATTTCATTTTATGCATACCCACATCCTACTTCTTGACTCTTCTGTAGTTAACCAATTACCAGGAATTAGTCTCTATAGCTTCTTTTGAACCCTTATTAAAAGCTGAAATAGTGTCCTCCTTATGATTAAAATTCTCTATCGGTTCTGCAATATTCTCTGCATCTACACAAGCTTCTTTTAAATGGAAAATGTGACCACAGTTTTGACAAAATATGGAAATTTTATCATATTGCACTCTTTGAAAAAATTTCCCATTAACACCTTCCACCCAAACACCAGTAGGAAGCTGCAGATCAAGTTGTATTCAAACACATATCCTGGAAAATTCTCTTCTTCCCCATTGGAACATATCCCCATCTATTAAAATGGGTTCTCTGATTGAAGAAGCTATTCTCGAGACATTAATTTCATCCCCGCAAAAAAAGTGACAGATTTGGCATCCTAATCCAGATGGGAGAAGAAAGCCCCTTGAGTGAGTTGGGATCAAAATCAGAGCTCCACTCATCCAGCCCAATTATATGCCCATTGACAAACCATGGTCCTCCCAATAGGATGTTCTCCATTGCTTCCTTAGAGAAGAAAGAACATAATACCCAATCAGAACCAAGCTGGTTAAATGGAATTTTCCAAACTTTATATACTGACATCTCAGTTCAGTCCCTACCAATTGAACAGGTAAGCGTCTCCCAAACACCTTAACAACTATGGAGAATTGCAGCTTCTCAAAGTTGGCTTTCAAATTGGGTTCAAAAAATTTGACAACATATCCATCCTCCATCAGAAAATGATTACCATCTGGAAGATTAACTTTAATATAAAGATGTTTTTTCCACGGATTCACTTTCTCTTGATCTGAAGCCAAGAAATTGGCTTTCTCTTCCGATATAAGTTTTGGTTGATTTCCATCCTCTTTAGGTTTTTCATAAACAGCTGACTTGCAACTTTGAAAATTCTCAAACAAACGAACATCTTCAGTTACTGAAACCGATTTCAGATTGGCAAATCTATTAACAATCAACTTCCTCCCAGACGATAAAGACCCCATTCCATGAAGGGGTGATTGCGCAACTTTGTCTACTATAATCTGTTTTCCTTTTCCCACAACAGGAGATAAAACTAGCATTTTATCCAAATCAGGTTCTCAGATAACCAGAGTGGAATTACCAAATCCCGTCGCCTTCCAAGAGAAAGCTTTAACGGACATCATCGAGGCTAATCCCATTCATGAAGGAGCATTTCGGTAACCAGAGATGGCCAGAGGAAGATCTTCCATCCTCCCACGAGAAATCCGCCACCAGACCGCGATGCACCAAATTTGAAAAATTCCTCTCAAAACTGAGACTTTCTCTCTCTAACTTTCTCTCCATACCACTTCAAAAAAATTCAAGGAGTTGCTCGTAGGTTAGTTCACATACCTCTTCTTGGTCACCTTGATCAAGATGATCGTCTGCCATTAAGCACAAGTTTGTTGTCTCCTCTTCAGGTTCAGTCTCAGATGAATCCGATGCAGAATCCGCCTAGAATACCTTTTGGAATCTTTTCTTGTCCTTCCTGAACTTGGATTTCTCCTCGCCCTTCTCCTTGCTTGGGTGATACTTAAGTGTAGGGAAATCAGCTTTAACATGTCCTGACTTCCTGCATTCAAAGCAAACCATATCATTAGAAATTTTAAATTTTTTTTTTCTTTACCTTTATTCCACTTTTGATGGTTCTTTTGCTTCTTCCTTAGAAAGCTTTTGAATTGCCTTGTGATTAAGGCAACATCATCGCTTTCAAACTCGGAAGAATCAAAGTCTGTGTCGTTGGCCTTCAATGCCACATTTTTCTCCTTCTTTTTCTCACCTGCATCAAGATTTCTTTGATTTACCCCTTGCTCATAAGCAATGAGTGAGCCATATAAGTTGTCAATCGAATAAGTACTCAAATCTTTAGATTCAGTAACTGCAGTGATTTTAGCATCAAAAAAGGAAGGCAAGCATCTCAAAATTTTATTAACTTTTTCATAGTTAATTAGTTCTCTTCCTAAGGCATGCAAATAAGTAACAATCTGAGTAAACCTTGTATACATTTCAGGAATCGATTCAGAAGATTTCATACGAAAAAATTCATAATCATGCACAATTTATCCCATTAGTACCTTCATAGGTGATATATAATTTATCTCAAATTTCTTTACCAGTAGTGCAAGTAGAAACACACATGTAATCTTTCGATTTCAAAGAACAGAAAAAAAAGTTCAAACATTTTGTATTTAATTGTGCTAAATCCCTATCATCGAGAGTCCATTCACTAAAAGGAAGTGGAATAGTAACGCCATTCAATTTTCCAGTTGGAGGTGTATAACAATTCTCCCAGGTCATAGGATGATATAATATCGTCCTGGACGATATGAACAAATTTCTTATGTTCATCCCAGATCGACCCGGCTAATTAGGCTTAAATTGCACTGATTATCGGCCATATATTCGCTCAGAAAGGAGGTCTGGACGATCCAAAATTAGCTTGATCATCTGGGCCGATCGCACGATTATCTTGAATGATTAGTTCAAAATCGAGGAAAATCATCTAGAACATCGCTCTGAATAAGAGCTGGCTGATGTTGATTGTCTAGGATAAACCAAGTATTTTTGAACTGATCGTCCTAGACGATCCTATGATCATCCATGACGATGTGATCGTATGAATCAAGCCATAATAGCTTTCCTTAAATACTAGATTAATTTAGGCATAATTGTGTTAAATCAATCAGGCCGATGTAATGGATCATCCTGGCTGATGTCCAAATTTAAATCTTACCAAAATAGATCTAGCGACTGATTCTTTTTGATTTGAGCTTATCGTCCTGGCCGATACATGGATCGTCTAGGATGATGTGCTTAATGACTGCTGCCTTAAGCAGGATGCCCTAATTAGGGTTTCTATTCTTAGTCATATCGTCTTGGCCGATATGGACATTATCCAGGCTGATGTACTCAAAATAGAAAGTAATAAAAAAACCTTCAAGTGTATGTATGCAAGGTTACTTAGCATCATGAACCACTTTTATAATGGACTCAAGAAAGAAAGAAAAAAAAAGCAGACTGACTGAAACTTAATCTACTCAATCTTGAGCTGTCTTGAGTTGCACTCGATCTTGTGGACCTGAAAAGTTAGTAGGCAGGGCAGTCGCATATAATTATGAATGTTTGCTATCATCAAAAGTCTAATCCATAAACTCTGATTTGCAACAATAATAATCACCAATGAATGCAAAATTTAAGATAGTTCAAATCCTAAGGATCAAGGAATGGTTAAAGAACTTTAATTAAATATAGGATAATATGCTCACAAAAATAAAAAAATCTATATGAATGCTAATGATGCATGAATAAAAATTTAATATAAAAGAGCTAATTTTTTTATATAGAATTTACAGGTTACATCCCAGGGTCTACAGTAAAGTAAAGGTGGCCAGACCCCACCGACAACAAACTTGGGTTCTAAGCCTATAAGAAAGTAGAACCAAATATGACTGCTTAAGGTCTTCAGGCGCTGGATCTTCTATGGAATTCCAAAAAGGAACATCCTTTTGAGGGAGGATATTACTTTTTGGAGCCCCACTTGTCTGTATATAAGCAATCATTTTTGGTTCTTTTACATACTCAAAATACTGTACAACTCAATCTATATATAAGAATTTATGAATTTAAAATTAAATCTTTTTATAAGTATATCAGTCCCTAGGAACATTCTTCTTTATAGAAATATAAAATCAAGTAAATAAAAGCAGTTATAATTATGTATTTGATGAGTGTATTGTGAACAATTATAAATGTAGGAAAGTAAAGATAGAAAAGTAAAGTATACAACCCTCACTTATTCACTCCACTCTATGGTGCATTGACAAGAAAGTAAATATGCTTGCTATGATTTATAAAAAAAAATAAGCAAACACACATGGGTACCCTCTAGGCAAGACACCTGTAATTAAACCACAACAAACCATTGGCCTAACCTAGGCTAAATTTGGTTGTCCTAGCAAGCATCTAAATGTATGAAAAAAGGTCGTGTGGCTTGGATAGGTCCTATAAGAATTTATGTTTGAATTGCATGTATTATTAAGGTTTATTATTAAAGGCCAAAAGGGAATTTAATTAAAGTTTAAGTGATATATATTTGAATTTTAAATTATTCCACTTTTAGATGTTAAAGTTACTTGATTTAGTTTTAAAGAACTTATAGATTGATAACCCTCTAAGTATAGGAAGTTATCAATTTATAAGTCCATGGAATTACAAAATGAACACTCATCTCTTAAAAAAGACAAGCGTGCATTTGAGAGTCCTCAAAATTTTATTAGAGAAGGATAAAATGGACCTTGTAAATGTAATGTGACATACTTTCCAAAAGGAGTCGAGTATGCCACGTAAGGTAAGTGTATTATTAAGAGTTTAAAGATCTCCAAATCCAAATGTATTAGTGCCTTCCTAAAAGGAATCATGCACAATACATGGGAGAATCTCTTTGTTATTTAAGTGTATTGAAAGGCCTTTAAAAATCAAAATACCTAAAGCCCTCCAAAAGGAATCAAGCTTTAGGCATGAAAGACCTTAATTCATTTAATCTAAGTTAATAATTGAATTTGATTGATTAAGATAAATCTTAATCAATTAAATTATGAAATTAATTTAATTTAAATGAATTAAAATTTAATTTAATTTTATTGAAATATTTAGAATTTTTAAATCATTTGTTTATCCTATGCAGTAAGAGGTAAATTTTTTATTTTATTTTAATTTTATATGAATTTTAAGGTATTTATTTAATTAATGTTTAATTAAAAGTATTTAAGAATTTAGTTAGAGTTTAAATGGGGTTTAAACATAAATTAATTTTGGATTGATTTTGTACTTAATTTAGGATTCATTGAAATTAATTTGAGTTTTTAAAGAATTTTATTTAAATTATTATGATTTTTTTAATTAAATCCTAATTAAAGGGTAATTTAGAGTTAGTTAATGTTTAATGAAATTTAAACTTTAGTTTTGATTTTAAATTATTGTAGTCTTGATTTAAAGTTGATTGGAATTAATTAAGGTTGATTTAGATTTTAGGAATTTTATTCAAATTTTAGAAATTTGTTGAAATTTAATTAAGGAAGGGAAAAAAACATTAAATCTAATAGTTATTTGAAGGTTGATTAATGTCAAATCAAGGTGAATTTGGTTAAAATGTATATGATACTAGTTTTCTAAGTTTTAATGTCATCCCAAAAGAGATGTGTATAGTTCATCCTAAATTGATCTAAGTTAATTAAGACACACCTTAATTATTATCCTTAATGTCACTAGATTATGGGATTGAAATCAATATACTTCTAACCCTTTGGACACTAATTACACCCACACCAAAGTATAATATTCATGAGCAACAAAGAAAAGGTGCTCTAACTCTTTATAGAATGATTTCATAGTAAAGCATTCAAGCTAAAGGTCACATAGTTACCTATGAACTTTAATGATTAGCTATAAAAGACTAGATGTATCAATGTGAATTGAAGGGATTTGAGGATATAGAAAACATCTTCAAGTCAAATTCACTTCAATTTAATACTACAATCATGTATAGTCCAGATATTATATATATAAACTCATATACTATTGAAAGCAAATTTTCCTCAAACTTTACATTATCATAATCTAGGATTATTTTTCAATGGAAGAGGGTTCCTCACTGATTCCATAGTGTCCTAACATGCAATGATTGGATTTTGATTGAATTAATTATGAATTTTTAAAAATAAAGATCACATTATGATCAAGATTTTTATAAATTCATAATCGAGTTGATTTTGCAGCAAAAGGGCATGAGAAAATTATGGGAGATCAACCCTAGACCCTAGGATACCTCTGCAAAATTTCAATTTAAATGGACTTATATATTTTTATTTAAAAGTAAAATAAGATTTTATGTATTTTTGAAATATTAATATAATAATAATAGAAATATTTTTGATACTTTTAAAATAAAATATAGTTAAATACGAACTAAATAAGCCCAAGAATGCCAAAAATGTATAATAAATTAAATTCTTGTGAATTTTTGAAGTTCTGGGTAATTTTTTAATCATTTTCAAGGTTTTAAATACTGGGTCAAACGGCGGCACTGACCAGTCCTGGGCTTCCCATGTGGCACGATGGGGTTCGGCCATGCAAACGGTGGCATTTAAGTAGGTCCCGCCACTTATCCAGTGCGGCATTGATATACACCATCGGATCTATCACAACATGGATCTGACTGCTTGGATCAACCCATAGTACCAAGTTCGTTCTGGAAAATTAAACGGTCTATAGAAACTCTATAGTTCAGATTGACGGTCTGGATCTGTCTGGATGAAGATTCGAACAGCCTGTGGTTTTAAATAGATCAATCAACCATGGATATGACTTGATCAAAGCCGTTGGTCTAAATGGCATAGATCTAACGGGCAGGATCTAATCGGCGGGATTTATTTTGAATCAGAGCAATCCATCAGTCAGGATCAATCCCGTAATCTGATCGGAAAGCCTAGATCTATTTGGATGCGGATTTAAATAACCCACTGTCTAAAATAGATAAACCAACCATGGGTAAGACTTTATCAAAACCGTTAATCTAAAATGGCATAGATCCAATGGTTATGGGATCATCTTCTTCCCCCAGCATGCTGCAAACCCTAGAATCATTTTTTCTTTCATTCTCACAAACTACCAAATGAAATAGCTTGAAAATTTAAACAGAGGTATATTAGGGTCTAAGAAAAAGTGGGGAATAGTTTTTGAAGCCCTTGATGCAGATTATAAAATGTTATTTAAGAACCTATGTAAATACCTAGGGTTTAGGATTTACCGAGCTAGAGTTGATGGATTTGGATGGTTTAAGCACGGTTAAATTTATAGATTGTCCTCGTGTGGTTCTATTGAAGACTTCGAGATTGGAGGAAGCCTCAACGCAGAGTTGAGGCAACTTGGATGGATCTAGGTTTGGTTCTCCACTCCTCTCACTACCGGCGAGCTCCAAATGACTGGGAAATGTTTGGAAAAGGTTGATAATGCTTTAGGGATGTAAAATGAAAAGCTAGAGAGCTCTGAGAGTGGGTCTAGTGAGAGATAAGTTTGAATGAATCAATCTCGCCTCTCTTCCCTATTCCAGCTATTGAAGCCAAAAGGGAGGGCTGGGATCATTCAAGTGGATACCTTGGATGCAAGACACCTGGCTTTGTCCATTAGAGTACCATAGAATGAGCTAGTTAGGTGTTAAGGATGGGTTGTCATTCCCATGTGCATGGGGGGGCCATTCGAGTTGATTAAGCCATTTGAAGCCACAGGGATGACTAGGATGTGTTCAGTTAACTTCCATGAAGCTTCTAGAGTCAATTCTATGGGCTGGACGGGCCTGGATTAGAGGGAGAAATGGGTTCAAATGGGTTTGACCCAAATAGCTTATTTAAGCTATCATTGACCCTTTGACCAATCAAAAGAGGTCAAGTCAGGTGAGCTGGCATTTAAACAATGCTTAGAGTCGACGCCAATAGATGGATGGGCCTGGATTGAAGGAAAGATTAATTTCATTATGTTTGATCATGAGAGCTTATTTGAGCTCTTTTTAACTATTTAACAAGTCAACAAGGGTCAAAGCAACTAGGCTGGAGTCTAGGTGTGGTGTAAAGTCATTTGGATTGATATATGGGTATAGCCTTAAGCAAGGAGATTGGGTTCCATAAATTTTATATTGTGAGGAGTTTTAAAGCTTGGGTTGAATGGTTTGACCAGACAACTCAGTCAATGGTTGATGAGATGGATTGTGTGGTGTCTATGGCATGTTGTTTGAGTGATTTGCGAAGGGTTTAGATGACTAGATGCATTATATAAGTGAAAGAACTTTGTATATAGATAGGTTTGACGAAGTATTTTGACTTGACCAAGTCAAAGTCATTGGGATGGATTTGGGAGATGTTTGAGAATCATTTGAATCATATCTTGAGGTTATTTTGATAAGTTTAAATTGGTTGATTGAGTCATACACAAGGATGGGGTTTAAATGGACCTAGTTGACCAAGCTTGGGTTTATTTGATCTAGTAACCTGGTGACTAGATCAGAATGACGGGTCAAGTCCTAATCACTAGGAAAAGTGTTCAGGGAGGTTTGAAGGGGTTCAAAGATCATTTGGAATTGAATTTGGAGATTAATGTTGTTTGAATATCACTGAGCTAGCCTGAGCCAGCTTAATTAATAATCTTGATCAATCATTAATTGAAGAGATTAATGATATGAGATTTGAAGTATAAAACTTCTGGTGAAAGATTAGTACATTATACAACATAGTGTACTGGGGTCCCTGGCATACAGTGCAAGATTGTAGGGGGTTGGAGTTGATTGAACATTGGATATATGATTGAGTGTTGAGATTTATAGGATTATTGATGGATGAATTCAGGCCATTGATTGAAGATTAGATGAATAATTGCTTTTGATTGATTGATTGAATAGGTTTGAAATCTCAATGGATTTGAGATATAGATTGAATTGATCTAGGATTGATCTAAGATCTAGATTAATCAGAAGCTGTAACTGATTTGAATTTTGAATTGATTTTAGGATCGTAGTGACCTCATATAAAAATGAGGTCAACAACTTAGTTTAAAAAAATACCCTTGTTGTGTCCTGGAGTATTCGGGGCGGTAGAGAAATATAAAGTTTAGTATCTTAGCATTGTATAAAGATCCAGCACGCATATAAATAAAGAGAGAGGGTGCATCATTAACTAAAAACACCATAATTTTTATGTGGAAAATCCCTAAAAAGGGGGAAATCAAGGGGCCTACCAGTATGAATAAATCCACTACTATTTGCAGTTGATTACAAATGAGGCCCTTCCTTTGGGGAAAGCTTTAGCTCGATGCACATCATATATAATACATTGCATGGTAAGAATACAAAGAATCATTATTTATGTGTTTGCTTGGTCGGAAGGACCGTAGTCGGTTGACGACATAAGTTAGAAGGACCGTAGTCCTGGGGAGACGAAGGTCGAAAGGACTGTAGTTGAGTAGAAGTCCAACGATGGATATAAGTCTACCATTAGATAGTAGTTTGATGAATGTCTAGCGATGGGTAAAAGTCCAATACATTTATGGTGTTGGATGGAAGTCTGGCATTCGGCAGGAATCTGGCGACGGGCAAAAGTCCAGCGTCGGGTAGAAATCCAACGTCAGTCTACATACGTATAAAAGTTTGGCGGTGGTTGAGGAGGATGTGGACCTCCGAAAGGACACACTGCAGCTACCGAGTGCCCCCATACGACCACACCACACTGAGAGATAGAGACGGTCACAGGCCTCCGCGTTCCTCGCAAATGGGCCAATGGAAGGGAAGATTAGATCATATATATGACTAACCATTGAGGATAGTGTCTCTCACCAGCGTACCTCAATGTGTAGTAATATATACAACCTGATCAAAACAACGGCTTTCCCCCACCCGATACATCAACTTGAATGGGATTTTTTAATGGAAGAGTTCTATTTCCCACGGGTGCAAGCCCCCGTGGTTAATTACATCTCAAGCCTAGGGCCCGAGAAAACTCTCGATTAAGGATCCAATATTATTCTTTTTGGATAAGGGGGGTTGGTATGAAAGGGGAGAGTAGGAAGTTCCTACTCAAAGGGAAAGAAAGGGTTTAAATGGGCTTAGTCAACATGCATGATTCATTTAAGGATCCAAAGGGACTAAGGTAGTAAGGAGGGTAAGAAAACCAGTCACTCAAAGCATCCAAAGAGAAAGGATGGAGGTGGCGCCATTTATGAGGTGCAAATAAGCAGGATTTATAGTCCCTAAAGCAAAGAAACTTACCCACTATTTAGGCATACTACGAGATACACAGTGTAGTATCCTCGAATCCTAAATCTAAGATGGGTTTAGTATTCTACCCAACACTAACACTCGTATCCTAACTAATGCATCTAGGCTTATATCCTGATTGAAAAGGAAAGCCAGCTAACCACCTAAGCGCTTAAAATCTATGTTGTCTAGTCTCTATGAAAGATGGGTAGATAGTTTCAGTGTTTTAGAAGTAGGGTCGATGTTTAGAGAGTTTCCTAATTGGCCCTGCACATATATAGGGTGAATGCTTCTAGAGCTAATGCAATTAAATTTTTAATTAAATTTGTTTCTAATGTGATGCATGCTACTTGTAAAGTCTAAATCATGTATGCTGCAAATTTTAAAAATATACTTATATAAAAATAATTATTAGAAAAGACTGAGCCTCCTCATGTCTGTCACTTCATCCTCATAGGCCAGATTATTTGGACTCAACCCACAGGCGGGGAGGTGTCTTATTAGAAGGAGAGAGAAGAATGCATTTAATATGCATGCGACCCTAGACAATTTCGGCAGTTCACTAGGTCTTTAGGTTTCTATATTATTTAATTCTTAAAATTTTAAAATTCAATTATACGTAGAAAATATTTCTTTAATCCTTAAAGAGCCTAGCATGATCAGGCCAAACACAAGCAAGAAATAAACCTAGAAAAAATATGCAAGTTTTATTGCGCACAAAAGAAAAACACATCAATATAAAATAACCCAAAGTAGAATAAAGAACACAAGTAAAAGAGTACCAAAAAGGTGAAAAAAAGTAGGGAGCTCTTCTATTGGCCTTACCTTATAGTAAGGGTAAAGCCTAATAGAGAGTGAAGAGCAACAACATAGATCATAAAAAGGTGAAGAAGTAAGGAGTTCCCCTCCTGGCCTTACCCTATAGCAAGGGTAGAGCCTAAGAGAGAATAAAGAGTAAAGCAATAAATTAATTCTCCACTGGCCTTACCCTATGACAAGGGTAGAGCTGAGGGGAAAAAGTAAAGTAGTAAAGAATCACCCAAAGATGAAAATGTATAATGATATTCTCTCCTGGTCTTACCCTATAGTAAGGGCAGAGGTGAGAGAAGAACCCAAGTAAGGTAGTAGGTAAAAGATCACCGAATGGTGAAGAAGTAGTGGGATCTTCTCCTAGCCTTATCCTATAGTAAGGGCAGAGCCGAGGAAAGAACCCCAGTAAAGTAGGTAAAGGAATTCTCCCAAGCCTTCCTATAGCAAGGGCACAGCCTCGAAAATAACCAAAGTAAAGGTAGTAAAATAGAAGATCACTGAATAGTGATCAAGTACTGTGATCCTCTCTTAGCCTTACCCTATAGCAAAGGCTGAGCCTAGGAAAAGATCCAAGTAAATAAGGTAAGAGAGCAACAGATGGTGAAAAAGTAGTGTGGTCCACTCCTAGCCTTACCCTACAGTAAGGTCAGAGCTTATGAGAGAATCAAAGGGTAAAGTAGTAAAAGAATTTACCCTAGCCTTATCCTATAGTAAGGGTAGAGTCGAGAGGAGGGTAAAAGATAAAAGTAGAAATTCACTGAATAGTGGACAAGTAATGGTGTTCTCTTTTGGCCTTATCCTATAACAAGGGCAGAGCCGAGGAAAGAACCAAAGTAAAGATCACCAATAGGTGAAAAAAGGTAAAGGAACTCTCCCCTAGCCTTACCCTATAGCAAGGGCAGAGCTGAGGGGAGAATAAAAGTAAGGGTCACCAAAAGGTGAAAAAGTAGTGGGGTCTTCTCCTGATCTTACCCTATAGCAAGGTCAGAGCCGAGGAAAGAACCAAAGAGAAAAGTAATAAAGAAGACCAACTACCTGTCTAACTATATCAAAACACCAAGGTAGAAGGTGAATGGGGTGGTGAGGAATGGCTCTTAATGGATCTGTCAGGGCTCTCTCAACCAGGTAAGCTTCAACACCTATCTAAACAATTCAGTGCAGTAGGTGAGGAAGGGCTCAATACTCACTTGGTCATTTCAAACAAGCAAATAAAGAGTCAGGGTCTGATGGTTGCCTGATCATAATAGGACATCAGAAAAGTAAAGGATGGTTAGGAATGCCTCATAGGGACTCTATTGGGCTCTCTTAACTAGGTAAGCTTCAACACTCACCAAACCAGTTCGATGGAGCAGATGAGGAAGGGCTCAATACCAACTCAATTATTTCAAATGAGCGAATAAAGAGTAAGGGTCTGACGTCTGCTTGATCATAACATGACATCAAAAAAGTAAAGGTTGGAGATAAATTCCTCCTAGGGACTCTATCGGTCTCTCTCAATAAGGTAAGCTTCAGCACCCGCCCAACCAGTTTAGTGGAGCATATGAGGAAGAGCTTAATATCAACTCAATTATTTCAAACGAGCGAATAAAGAGTCAGGGATTAAGGCCTGCCTGATCATAACAAGACATCAAAAAAGTAAAAGGTGATGAGGAAAGCCTCCTAGGGACTCTATCGGGCTCTCTCAATCAGGTAAGCTTCAACACCCGCCCAACTAGTTTGGTGGAGCATATGAGAAAGGGCTTAATACCCACTCGATCATTTCAAATGAGTGAATAAAGATGTAGGGTCTGATGCCTTATTGACCATAATAGGACATCGAAAACGTAAAGGGTGGTAAGAAATACCTTTTAGGGACTCTATCAGGCTCTCTAAATATAGTAAGCTTCAACACCCACCCAACCAATTTGGTGGAGCAGATGAGAAAGGGCTCAATACATACTCGATCATTTCAAATAAATGAATAAAATGTCAGGGTGGTAGGGTATGCCTCCCAGGGGATATGTCAGGCTCCCCAACTAGGTGAGCTTGAATATTTGTTTAACCATTTCAATGCAGCAGATAAAGAAGGGCTCAATACCCACTCGATCATTTCAAATGATCAAAAAAAGAGTCAGGGTCTAATGCCTTCCTGATCATAATAGGACATCAGAAAAGTAAAGGATGGTGAGGAATGCCTCCCAGGGACTCTATCAAGCTCTCTCAACCAGGTAAGCTTAACCACCCGCCCAACTAATTTTATAGAACATATGAGGAAGGCTCAATACCCACTCAATCATTTCAAATGAGTGAATAAAGAGACAAGGTGGTGGGGTATACCTCCTAGGGGCTCTATCAGACTCCCCCAGTAAGCTTCAACATCTGCCTAACCATTTCAATGCAGCTGATGAAGAAGGGCTCAATATCCACTCAATTATGAGTAAATAAAGAGTCAAGGTCTGATTCCTGTAAGATCAGAACTGGACATTAAAAAAGTAAAGGGTGGTGAGGAATGTATCCCATGGACTCTATCAGACTCTCTCAACCAGGTAAGCTTCAACACCCGCCCAACCAATTTGGTGGAGCAGATAAGGAAGGGCTCAATACCCACTCAATCATTTCAAAATGAGTGAATAAAGAGTCAGGGAGGTGGGTATGCCTCCCAGGGGTTCTATCAGGCTCCCCAAACCAAGAAAGCTTCAACACCTGCCTAGCCATTTCAACGCAGCAGATGAAGAAGGGCTCAATACCCACTCGATCATTTCAAACGAGCAAATAAAGAGTCAGGGTCTGACGTCTACCTGATCATAATAGGACATCAAAAAAGTAAAGGGTGGCAAGAAATGCCTCCTAGGGACTCTATCGGGATCTATTAACCAGGTAAGCTTCAACACCTGCCTAACCATTACGGTGGAGCAGAAAAGTAAGAGCTCAATTCCCACTTGATTATTTCAAATGAGTGAATAAAGAGTCAGGGTAGTGGGGTATGCCTCCTAGGGGATATGTCAAGCACCCCACCAAATATGTAACCAATCTACCTTCCTGACCAATTTGGTGCAGCAAGATAGAAGGTAAAAGTCACCTCGACATCAACCTGACACAGATTTGTATAGTGATGTGAGGGAGAAAAGTAAATGTAATTGTAAGAGCTTTTGGGAAAAAAGCTATTTAAGAGTTTCCAAACCCACTTCTAGTTATCTCATAATAGTGAACAAAATGCCATGGCCACAGGTATCCAAATGCCAGCAAAATTCCTTAAGCAACTTTATCAAAGTATTTAAAATAGGAAAAAGAGGGGGGATATGGTTGGCTTTGATAACACAGTCCACATTCGTCACACGAACGAAACTGGAGAGCACAATTAAAACAAAATTGGAATATGAATAGAATTTATATGTGGATAATGGATCAAGATTACCACCCCCGACTAGTGTGGGTTGGTATGGACTCAATATCACATCTCAAAAATTGATTTTGAATTATTGGTTTTGATATCTCATACTACACTTGGGGGTGCCAAGTGAAACTAGGTATCCCACTCATAATGAAATTAATTTAAGAATAAAATTTAGGAATAGATAGTGGATTGACATCACCATCCCCAATGAAGGTGGGTTGGTATAGACCCAACAACTTATCTTACAAAGAAGTTTAAATTATTGATTTTGATATCCCAGACTACACTTGGGGGTGTCAAGTAAAACTGGAGAGCACATATATAAAGAAATTGATAGAAAAAATAAATTAATAGAGGGATAGTGGATCAAAATCACCACACATAACTAACATAGGTGGGCATGGACTTAGTATCTCATCCCAAAAAGATTTGAATTATTAGTTTTGATATCCCAGACCACATTTGGGAGTGCCAAGTGAAATTAGGTAGCATAACTATCGTATCACCACTGCTAGCAGAAGGGAATTTGTTTAGTGATATTGGATCAACATCACCACACCTGACTACTACATGTGGGCATGGACCCAGTATCACCTCTCAAAGAAAGTTTAAATTATTAGTTTTAATATCCCATACCATACTTAGGGTGCCAAGTGAAACTAGGAGAAAACAACTATCGTATTACGATCGATAGTAAAAGAAGATTTATATAGGGACATTGGATCAGCATCACCACACCTGACTAACCTAGGTGGGCATAGACCTGTATCACCTCTAGAAAATGGATTTGAATTAAGGACATTGGATCAACATCACCACACCTGACTAACGCAAGTGGGCATGGACCTAGTATCACCTAGAGAAAATAGATTTGAATTATTGATTTTAGTAACCCAGACCATGCTTGGGGTGACTAACAAACCTGGGTAGAATAAATATCATATTATGACTGATAACAGAAGGAGATTTATATAGGGACATTGGATCAACATCACCACACCCAACTAACGTAGGTGGATATAGACCCATTATCACCTATAGAAAATGAATTTTAATTATTAGTTTTATGCACTAGTACCAATGTGATTGGTGTGCATAAATAGAAGAACCAATATCCCTATGACACATCAGCATATCACCTTTAAGGATAACATTATACTCTTCATAATGAACATCATATGGTAGAGGACAAATTGTTGTGATCACACAGACTGCCAAAAAGTAAGAAGAATCCTTTCTGGGAGTAAGAATATAAAGTGATATTTATAGAAGGCAGGGAGGTTCACTAGTCTATAGCGAACAACTAGCAGTAGTAGAAAGAGTGTCAGAAGGTCTTTGAAGGGAATTCTCAACCCTCATTCTATACATCTAATGGGGAATAGGTTTCTTGCTAGTATTATGACATCGGAAATCTCCTACCTCAACAGAGCTACTATCAACAACTAATCCACCCTCATGTATCAAGTACATATGAAAGGTAGGACGGTGTCGGGGTCTTCTCGGTGGTCTCATACATAAACCCAATGGGAAGAAGGGAATTAATAAGGTATATAATAACCTAGAAGGCTAGAAGGAAAGGGACCACAGCTAGGAGAAATCCTAACTAAGAAGGGAACGTAACTAAGAAAAGGATTATATCTAAGAGTAGGGCAGACCTAATATAAGGAGTATTAATCATAGAGTACACATAAGAAAGAATAATATAAGATCCAAAGATGGAGAGATAAACATATTCCACCGTAGTCCCCAAAAACCTATGGACCTATATATATAACCTAATTAAAATAGTAGGTTTCCCCCACCTGATACATTAGCTCGAGTGGGGTTTATTTGATGATGAAACTCTATTTTTTACGAGCACAAGCCCCTGTTATTAATTACATCCCAATCTTAGGGCCCGAGAAGACTTTCAATTAAGGATCCAATATTATTCTTCCTGAAAAAGGGATTGGCATAAGAAGGGAGACTAGGAAATCCTACTCAAAGGGAAAGAAAGGATCCAACTAGGCTTAGTCAACATGCATGGTTCATTTTAGTATCTAGAGAAACTAAGGCATTAGTGAAATAAAGAGAATTAGTCACTTAAAGCATATAGAGAGAAAATATTGAGGTGGAGAAATCAATGTGATGTAGATAAGTTGGATTTATAGTTTCTAAAGAAAAGGATCTTATCCACTATTTAGGTATACTACGAGACACCTAATGTACTAGCCTCGAATCCTAAATCTAAGGTGGGTTTTAGTATTCTATCTAACACTAACACCCGTATTCTAACTAATGCACATGGGCTTATACCCTACCTAAAAATGGATGCCAGCTAACCACCTAAGTGCTTACAATCCATGCAGTTTATTCTTTATGTAAAATGGGTAGGTAGTTTCAGTGTTTTGGAAGTAGGGCTGATATATAGAGAATTTCCTAATTGATCATGGACATATATAGGGTGAATGCTCCTAGAGCTAATGCAATTAAATTTTTAGTTTAATTAGTTTCTAATGTAATGCATACTAGTTGAAAAGGTCAAATCATGTATGCTTGAGATTTTAAAAAAGACTTATATAAAAATAGTTTTTTAGAAAAGACTGGGCCTCTCCATGTCCGACACTTCATCCTCATAGGCCAGATTATCCAGACTACACCCGTAGGCGAGGAGGTGTCTTATAGAAGAAGAAAGAGAAATGCAATAATATGCATACGACTCCGAACAATATCGGCAGTTCCCTATATTGTTAGGTTTTTATGTTATTTAATTCTTAAAATTTTAGAATTCAGTTATGAGTATAAAAGATTTTTTTTTTAAGTCCTTAAAGAGCCTAGCGTGATCAGGCCAAACACTTGCAAGAAAGAAACCTAAGAAAACCAGATAATTTTTACCGCGCACAAAAAAAAATGCATCAATATAAATCCAAAAAAATAACAGTAAAGTAAAGTCCATGGTAAGTGTCGTATAAGTATAACCCAAGGTCTGTAGAAAAGTAGTGGTGGTTAAGTTCCACCGATAACAACATGGGTTCTAATCCTAATGAATGACACAAGTCTTAAAAGCCAGGCATTTTGTCTTCAAGTCTCCATCTTCGAGTGGATCATCCTTCTCCAGATCATCTCCCTTTAGATCATCTCCTTCGGGCTCCGTATGGTTCATCCTCAAGAAGGGTACCCAAATGACTAAGAAATTCATAGAGAGGGGGACCTTTCTTATTCTCTTTAGGTACCAAGTGTTTGAAATGTCAGACTTTTAAAAACTTTCACAACTCAATGAATTACATCAAATTACATTATGAAAGATAAAATCTAGACCCCGACTCCTGCATGATTATCCTAATAAAAATTATCCCAAGTAATTCATATATCACAATCCAAAGAGTTAATAATTGCATAAAACAAAAACAAACTTAGCCACACTCTTTTAATTTAAGGAGGGGGGCATTAGCAATTTCTGGAGCGACGGTTGAAAAAGTTGTTAGTTATAAAGCTTAATGATTATTGTCCCCCTTTATTTTTAGCGCTACATGAGTGTGGCCACTTGTATAAGATTAGATTAATATAAAAGTGGCCCTAGCCCATGGGCAATCTAACACATAAATCATATCATAATAAAAGTACAAAAAATATAATAAAGTAAAGCTCAACCACAACATAACAGATCAAAACATATCAATCAATCATTCGTGCCACATACAAAGCATCACAGCACAGAAAGCATAAAAAGAAAATCACCAGTTCTAATCCAAGAGCTAGAAGTGGTGCCCTAACAAACATATGTGTGTGTAGTAGGCTTGTGTGGCTCTAGGTAGGTCCTATGCAGGGTAATTAGTTCAAGTTGTATAGAGTTCAAGTTTGTTGAAGGCAAAAAGGGAAAACTTAAATTAAAGTTTTAATATTAATGAATTAGGATATATTTTTAGTTCATTTTAGTTTGTTGATCCATTTTAATACTTATGGTAGTGATGTTTGAAGTTTAAGTTGCCTTAGTGAATTTTAGAGGGTCTAGGGTCCTCCTAATACGCCAGACTAAGGAGTCCAAAAGGTCATTATAGAAAATAGGCTAGGTTTCGAAGTTCTAGTATTTTAATTAAATATTATGCCTCACAAGGAGTAATTAGGCTTTGAGTTTGCTAGATTTAAAGTTTTCAAGAAAATGATATGAATTTTAAAAGTTTCAGGACAATTAAGGAATTATCGAAAATTATCCAATTAGGGGTGATTTTATAGTTTTGATCCAAAACAGCTCCAAACTAATTGAAATTTCTCCTAAAGGTCAGAAATAAGCTAAGAAAATGTTCCCAAATGTTTGGAGAAAATTTTAAAAATTTTAATAATTTTTATTTATTTAATTAGGGCAAAAAGGTCAATTTAACTCAAATTAAATTAAGGCTTAAATTAAAGTCAAATTAAAGGGATCTCATTATTGAAGGTTAAGGACTGAATTCGAAAGAGTTTGAGCTATTATAGATAATTTTTTGAGTTGAAATAGATTTATTAGAATATTCTGAAGTTACGAGGACCTAATTAACGGGTAAATTAGGGTTTGTTAATTAAGGGGTCTAAAGGCTCCTAAAAATTTCTAAAAAATTTTAGGAGATTTAGGATGTCAGTAAGTTTGTTTTGAAAGTTTCATGTCAATCATATGTCTATCCTAGCTCATAATTTCTTTTAAAGTTCGCTAGATTGGTCCTTAATTATTATCCTTAAGGTGTCGCTACTGTAAATAGATTTAAATCAAGTATTTGAAACTAACTTTTAGGATAACATGCAGGAAAAAGCATAAAAATAGTAAACAAATTAATTCATAGGATCTAGGAGGGCCTAAACTAGGTGCTCGTGCGTCCGATGCATGCAAGAGATGATAAAAAAAAGAAAATGCGCTTATCGATGAGATGAGTGAATGACTGGATATCAACCACCTATTAATCTACCTCCCCCATAAATGTTATTCACATGCATAGCCTATGTTTAATATTTCATGAATGGTTCTCTTTAAAATTAGAGATTTAATTATAAGGTAATTTTAAAATATTTAAAATACCCATAAATATAAGAATTTTGTAAAATAACATACTAAAATGTATTTCAATTAAAAGGAACACCTAACTATAGAAAAGATCCGATGGTTACCCAAGCAAGGCTTTAAAAAGATTTGAATTTTTTTTAAAATTTTAAAATAATTATTATAATAATCATTTAAATATTATCTAAATAGTTCAATATATAAATAATATAGAAAAAAACCAAAAATAATAATTTTTAAT
>NW_021319269.1:364525-376686 GCF_001605985.2 Dendrobium catenatum | reverse complement strand
CTAATAATAATAATAATAATAATAATAATAATAATAACAAAATGACTAATAAATAATAAATAATAAAAATAATTAATATTTGGAAAGTATTTATATTTTTAAACTAAAGGTGTGATTTTCTAAAAATAATGATTTATTACACTAATATTTTTAATTTTAAAAAATAATTTATAATAATTATTTACCACAAAATCTATTTTAAAATAATTAAAATTGATTTAAATTTAAGAAAACAGCAGTGGCGACGGTCATACGTCTGGCGCAATGGTATTCACGGGCTCAAACTGTTACAATGATTGCCATCATCAGTGCATTAAATGCCGATGATTATGCTACCAACTATCATCAGCCTTTAATGCGTGTGGTCCACGCGGCTTCTAAATCCACGTCAGCTATGGACAAAGACCGTTGGATCATCCGTCGTTTGAGACCGACGATTTATATTGGCCGGATCATTAAGCGAAGATGTGGGATCGATGAAGCGGTCGGACAGAGCTGTGGTTAGGCTGGATCTGGACTGTTGATCGTGGGATAAACGGTCTAAAACACTTATAGCACACGAATAGCTGAACCGAAACCCTAAACAATATTCTTGCATTTTCTTTCGATCGGGTGGATCAAAATAAATGAAAATTTAAACATATATTGCACATATGAAGAGCATCAATGAGGGATTAATTTTACGGTCTAAAATACACTATATAAAAAGTTATTTAAATCTATGTGTTGTGACCTAGGTCTAGGGTTTTCAAAGATATCTAACCATTAGATATTGTAAATAATAGATTCTCCGAGCTTCTAGACTGTCCTTGTACAAGTTCATAGTTGACTTTGATGCTTGAAATGCCTTGGATCAAATGGAAGAAAGCTTGGAAGAGAAATAGTCATGGTTCGCTAGAGATCTCGCCGTTAGCGAGGTCTTGGTAGTAGGTACGACTTGGGGAAAGTTAGGAAAGGTGGGGGAGCTCTCACACAAATTTTCTCAGGCTAGGGAGACTTGGAGAAAGAGCAAGATTAAAAAAGCCCCCTAAAATAAACCTTAACACTCCTATTTATAAATCTAAGCCCATCATGGATGGCCTATATTGAATCTCCAATAAATTAGGAGGGAGAGAGGGTAATCTAGCTGTGGTTTGAATCTAAGAATGAATAGAAATCAATTAAACATAGTAAAGGGCTCTAATTGAATTAAATAGGTCAATTTAACCTAAGGAAGACTTGGGTTGACAAGTCAAACCTTGTCAAGGTTTGACTTGGTCAACCTAATCAAACAAAGCACAAGGGGTGAGGGTTTGAGCCTATAATAGGTTTGAAATTGAACTGAAATTGAATTGACCTAATAAGGCTTAATGGGTCAACCTGGGTTGACTTGGTCAACCAAGTTGACCCAAGGCATGGGTGTGGGCTCCCCATACTGGGTTTGACCCAATAAACACAATAGATATGGTCTTGGGGCCTGGCTTGGTCAGTTTGACCAAGTCAACACTTTTGACCAAGAGTTTGAGCAAAAACTAGGTCAACAGAGGAATTTTGACATTACTTTTTGGTCAGATGGAATTCCAGCGTCACATGCAGATCAAGCAGAGTTTCAGCATCACTTGAAAGTTGGGCGGAACTCCAGCGATGGTCGAGGAGTTTCTTCCCTCATTCTCTTCTTTTCTTCTCGTCTTCTTCCTTCTTGCTTTGGGTCCCCTCTTAAGAGAAATAAGGGGATATTTATAGTTTTCGAAAGTGGTATGACCTATTTGTCAGGGCAAATATGGAGTGGTTTGGACGGACAGTAGATATTGAATCCCTTGATCATGGACTGTTCGCCAAACATTTGAAGGTATGAATGATATCGAAATTTGGTGATCTTGGGCTCGTTGGATTCGTCTCAATAATTTGCTTGATTTGACTATAAGCATGTTAGTGATGAAAGGGCGAGCCCCTTGGGGTAGCCGGTTATTAAACTGGTTGTAGTTCTGTTCTTGTATAATTTTTTTTTTAAGTTTTTGAAGATTGTTATAGTAGGTTGACTACTAGATTATTATTCTATAATGTTTTGCTACATTAATATCTACAAAATGATCTATTTGTTAAATAAGCATGGTTTTTATAGTGTTGTGGTACAGTACTCTGCTACAGTGTTTTGCTATAGTAAAATCTATAAAAATGATTTTTCTTTTGTGGGCCCCACATATTTTTCTTTTCTTTTTTTTTGAAGATTATTCCATTGAATATTCTTATTGAACGAATATTCCTAGCATCTTATTGGAATATTTTTATTCATAGATAATATTTCTCCCCCCTCTTTCCCTTAAAAATAGCCCCCTAAGGCACGGGAGAAATCGCTCCTCTCCTCCTTTCTTCCTCTAATTTTCTTACAGTTGAGGCTTTCAATTATTTTTTATTGGTGACTTTCCCTACGCAAAATTAGTTCCCCTCTCCTTGTGTAGAAGTTAGACTTTTTACAGCCATCTCTTTTCCTTCTCCTCCCTCATTCTAACTTTCTTACAGTTGAGGCTTTTCACTATTTTTTGTAGGTGACTTTCCCTACACAAAATTAGTGCCCCTTCCTTTATGTAGAAGTTATACTTTTTACAGTCATTTTTTTCCTTCTCCTCCCTCTTTCTAACTTTCTTATAGTTGAGGCTTTCCATTATTTTTTATAGGTGACTTTCCTTACGATAAATTAGTGCCCCTCTCCTTGTGTAGAAGTTGAAATTTTTATAATCATTTTTTTCTTTCTCCTCCCTCATTCTAACTTTCTTACAGTTGAGGTATTCCATTCTTTTTTATAAGTGACTTTTCCTATACAAAATTTATGGCTCTCTCCTTGTGTAGAAGTTAGAATTTTAAATGTTATTCTTTTTCTTCTCCTCTGATCTTCTTCTTATGTTGTAGGCATTCTAATATCGTAGATAGACGACATTCCCCTATTAAGTTTCAGTGCCCCTCTCTTGTGTAGATGGAGATTTTTCCTCCTTATTCTTCTCTTACATTCTTTTTCTCATATTAGAGGTATTCCACTATCAGAGATAGACGACATTCTCCTATCAAGCTTCAGTGCCCCTCTTTTATGTAAAAGAATTCACAATGAGAGTCTATCTTCTTAATAAACAACTCTTGATAGAAGAAGATCAATTGATGCTTATATACGAGGTTGATTTGATAAGATCTGAAAGAAATAGTATCCGGGAGGAGAATCAAAAGTGATGAGTAGACGTGGAGAATTTTGACGCTATTTGAGCAGAAGTTCTTCAGTGATGGACGATCGAGTGGAAGTCCGTTGGTAGTCAATGATCGATTGAAGGGATAAAGGAGAGAGTTGGAGGGTATGCTACTATAAGTAATTGAGCAACAAACTAATGATAACATATATAAAGTGAAGGGCCAATAACGGACATCAGGTGAAAGGCTGATGATGACGGTAGTCCAATGGCATTTTGCTAAGGCAATATGTCAAAGTAGTGTGTTATGCTAGCATTTTGGTAACACACTAATACTATTAATTGAGTTGTGGCCTGATGATGACCAAGTTATGTCCTTTCTTTGAAGAAAAATATGTAGGTGATGCTTTAATGCATAATAAAGAAGATGTCACTTGAATTCACGAAGGATATTTGACTGTTTTAAAGTTGCTTGTTGCTTGATGATAATAACTTGTACGAATGACATCACTATACTTTTTTAATTTCAAATTCTAGTGAGAATAAATATACACTTGAATATGATGTTGGATTTATGTAATTCCATTAATATTGTATAAGAAGTTGAGAATTTGTCCATTGAAGGAAGTTGAATTATTTATGCATCTTTGAGACATGCTTTGATATGTTACATAATATACATTTTTGAGGCTTTTTAACATGCTAGGAATCTTTATGTGAGTGATGATTTCATGAACCACTTGCTTTAATGGAATCTTTATAGAGAGAATATTATTTACTCAAAGCACTGCTTGATGATATTAACATTAAAGGAGGAGGACAAGAGAATCCATCAAGAATATATGACATATACAAGGTTTTATGTCAGAGCCCTGCTCGATGAAGTTAACCTATATGGAAGATGTCATGAGAAATCACCAAGGATATAAGACATATCTGAGGTTATATGTCATAACCCTGCTCGATGGCATTAACCTATATGGAAGAGTTTGAGAGAATCCATCAAGGATGTATGACATATCCGAGGTTGTATGTCAAAGCCTTGCTCGATGATGTTAACTTATATGGAAGTGGTCGAGAGAATCCACTAAGGATGTATGACTTATATGAGGTTGTATGTTAGAGCCCTACTCGAGGACGTTAACTTATATGGAAGAGGTAGAGAGAAACCCCTAAGGATGTATGACCTATTTGAGGTTATATGTCAGAGCCCTACTCGATGATGTTAACCTATATAAAAGAGGTCGAGAAAATCCATTAAGGATGAATGACCTATATGAGGTTGTATTTCAAAGCCTTGCTTGATGTTGTTAACCTATTTGGAAGAGGTCGAGAGAATCCACTAAGAATGCATTACCTATCCGAGGTTATATATCAGAGCACTACTCGATGTTGACCTCATTTTTGTATAAGGTCACTAGGGACCCAACCAGACTCCAGATTGATCTTGACCCTACATCATCTTAGACCCCAGACCCTAGGATTCTCCCAGATCAATTTAAATCCTAGGATTCTCCTAGATCTAGACCTTAGGACTTATTCTAGATCCTAGGATCCTTCTAGAACCTAGACCTTAAGATTTCTTCTAGGTTCTAGAATTCTTCCAAACTCCAGACCTTAGGATCCATCTAGATCCTAAACTTCTTCTAGACTTTAGATCTTAGGATCTACTCTAGATCCTGAAACTTCTAGACTATAGACTCTAAGATTTTCCTAGACCCTAGAATCCCTTTAGGTTCTTTCAATTCAAACTTCAAACCAATCCTAACCTTAAAGCTAACCAAGATCTCAATTCAAATCAAACCTCAATCAAAATTCAGACTCCAGTCCAGTTCAAGATCTTAATCTCCAGTTCAAACCTTAATCTTATTTCTAATCAAACTTTAACCTTATCCAATTGATTATGATCCTCCAAATGATCATAAATGATTTAGATAACTCAAACTTAATTAATCAAACTCAAAATCCAGATCAAATCCAAAATTCAAACCCAAATCCTAAGTCCAAAGGCTCTATCCTAAAGACCTTTTTCAAGGATTTTTCAAACACTTCAAAACCCAATCAATTGACCTCTGATTCAGAGTCTATCAGTTGGATACTGATGGGACATGTCTCTAGAGGCAACCCTCCAAATTTGAGCTCATTATGAGATCTCTAACCCAAAAAACTAAATCAAAATCAAAAGACTGCAAAACCTTTATATATTTACAGCCTATGCCACTGGATCTGCCACCTACTGGATTTTGACCTTGGAGCTTCCTACAAAGCCTCTAATCATTTCCAGACCCCTGATTATGACCCATTAAACATTAAACTGCATTTTAGTGGACCCATTTTGACCCCCAGTCAACCAGGGGTCAAAATCACTAAAATACCCCTCAGGGGGCTCAAATATCAATTTCAAACCAAATGAACTCCAAATCTCTTGCAACCACTTCCAGCAAGTTTTAAATGTCAAACCAAACCTATCGGACCCAAACCCGGACCCTGGGTCAACCTGGTTGACCAACCAGGCCCTTAAGGGGCAAAATAGGCATTTTAACTGATTCGACTTCTCCAGACCTGGAGACCACTTCCAATAGTCTCCAAATGTCATTTCAAATTGATTGAGCCCATTTCTAGACCCTAGGTCAACCTAGTTGACCAAGTCAACCTAGGTTGACCAAAACATGCTCTTTAAGGTCAAAATAGACATTTTGACCAAATTGACCTTTCTAAATCATAGAACCACCTCCAATAGACTCAAAATATCAAATCAAATTTGTTGAGCCCAAATTCGGGTCCTGGGCCAACCTGGTTGACCAAGTCAACCTAGGTTGACCTAAATGCCCTTTAATGTTTAAATATGTTATTTTAACCTATTCAAACCATTTAATCCCTTTTAAGCTTCAAATCAACTCCAAACTATGGCCTAATCATACCCTAATGTTTGGCCAATCAAACCTAAATTAAAGTTGACCAAGTCAACTATAAGATTTGGTCAAACCCTTTTAAAACCCTCTCTAACTCTCCCAAATTCTAATCCTTAAAAGTTAAATCTCTCTCAAGCCATCAAACCCAACACTCAAATCTCTCTCCCATGCCACCTCAGCTGTCATGTGGCATGGGGACCAATCAAATGGTCAAATCAAGGGTTTAGAGGGATCAAACTTAGTCAAACCCCCTTTTAAACCTAATCTACCTTAATCCAAATCTCCTCAGCTATTAAGACTCCCTCTAAAACATTCCTAGAGCTATTTTAACCCATTAGATCAAGATCCAATGGCTCTTATCAACTCCATATGCTTTAGTAAGGACAAAGGCACCTTTCCACCTCATTGTCCTTTTGGTCCTTTGATACCCTGCTCCTATCAACTCCATGGGCACTTGGAAGGCATCTAAGAGCTCACACATATTTAATCTCAGCCACCCATTTGATCATGAAATGATTCTATGGGGCAAAAATATCCTATGGACATGCATTTAACCCCAAAAGCCTCTCAAACTCACTCTCTCGGATCCAGAGCAAATCCAGCCCTCAAAAACCCTCAAAAAACTCCTCCAGATCTTCCTCTAGCACTTCCAAGCCTTCGCCCACCCAATTCAAGCCTCCAAAGCCTCATTGGTGAAGAGAGAGGAACCTAGAGAGAGAAAGCGGAGTTTTAAAGATAACTTTCCATCCAACGCGATCCAGCTCTTGGTGTATTCATAAGAGTTGTAGAGGATCACTTCAGCTTTCCAACGAGCCTAAGAACACAAAAATCCGATGGTTGGATTGTACGTTATTTAATTTTTTAGTTCAAATTTTAATTTGAAACTATAGCAAATCTACAATGCATGGAGCCTCCAAACTCCAGGAATTGTTAGATCATATTTCCCTCTAGCTACAGTTCAAATGTCACGCAATTTCGTTTAGTATTTTGAAAGTTAATCAATGAAATTAAACTTTTAATCAATGAAAATTGAAGCCAACTCAATTTGACAGCAAATCTGGCTTTAATTTAATTTTAAGTGAAATTCAATGTTTAATTAATTTAATTAATTAAAAAATATTTAAAATTTCAGAAAATTTCCAAACACTTGGGAATCTCTTCTTAGGTCATTCCTGATCTTTGGAGTTGATTTCAAGGAGTTTGGAGTTCATTTGAAGCAAAATCAAGAAAACCCTTCTAATTATACAATTAAATAAATTCAATAAATACAAAACTTTGAAAAATCATAACTAACTCTAGAAAACAACAAATTGACCAAACTCAATGGCATTCAACTCAAAATCAAGTCTAGTATTTATCAAAAATTTTAAACCTTAAAAAACAAGTCAAAGTCAAAATGTCAACTTTTTCGTAAAACCTAAGTCAAAATCAATTCAAAACTTCAAACCTTCGTAACTAATTGCAGAAAATTCCAATTTCAATGTACTTGCAGTCTAACTGATCTTATTAAGGTCTAGTATTTTAATAAAATGCTAATTTTCTAGAAAACACTCTTAATGAAAAATTCAACTTTTGACCACTTAATTAAATGAATAAAATAATCCAGAAATTCTCAAAACTCAAAAATGACTCTAAAACTCCAGAAATGTTTATTCAACCTTAAAATTTTCAATCAATCAATAGTTAAAACCAATCTTAAAATCAATTTCAAATCACTAATACTTAAACTCAAATGTAAATCTTCCATTAAGCATTTCAATCAATTAAAACTTCAAATAACTTTAACAATTTTCCCTCCATAGGACATATCCAAACCACACGACCTACCTCACACACTTTAGAAAGGTTTTCTAGGACAACCAACTCTAGTTTTAGGCTAGGTCGGTGTTTACTTTTCTGCTGTGTGCCGGGTTTTCGTGCTTTCACTGCATGCTGGTTGCTAGCTTAAAATTGGTGTGTTTGTTTACTTACTTTTCTGCACTCTATGTTGTGAGTAATTAAACATTTTAAATTTCAAATATTGACTATTTGAGATTGGTTATAACTTCTTGAGATTGAATATTGACTGCTTGGGATATCAATTAACTGTTGATTATTAGGATAACCCTGCAGGATCGAGTCTAGATTTTTTCAATTTTGCTTAATGTAATTTGATATAATTTGAGTTGTATTTAAAGTAATTCGAGTTGAGATGTTTAGATCCAACTTGAATTCCAAAGAGGAGAAGACATCCCTAAAGGGGAGAGTTTTCGTCCATTTGGAAGATCAAGTTTGAATGCTCTTTAAATATTTAAAGAGGAAAGATAACACCCCGTTCAAGGGGAAGTTTCTTCTCATTTGGATATCCGGAACCGACAAATCAAGATGCTCGTGAGAAGATAAAGAAGTGGATAATGAGAAAAATCCCAAATCTCAAAGTCACTTGAGTCTTAGGATTAGAAATCCGGGTCGTTGTCAGTGGTGCCCGACCACTTTACTTTTCTGTAATTTTGAGATGTAATATTAAAAGGCACTTTCCTATGGACTTTTAATTTGAATATTAATTTAATTGAGTTGATTAATGTTTGATGTTGATTGCGATATAGGATTGCCTATTTTTTGTAATTTTTTGGCGATTCTTGCATGTCGATTTTGATTTAGCCTGGAACCCGATCGTAGTCTCTTAAGGACTCATTAAGATTTTTTTCTACTTAAACAAAATTAAAACATTTAAGCTCGGATAGCAACTCTAACGAATTTAAGAAGTAAGCTCGGGATCGCCGGGAGTTCGCATGCATATTCGTTGCATTTTTCTTTACTTTGCTAGGCACCTCCCCGCCTGTGGGTTTTGGCAGACCACCTGGCCTATGAGGGTGCAGATCTGTCCAAGGGGATCTGTGCGTCTCTAGGATAAAATCTATTTTTAAGCCTTTTTTAAAATTACTTCATATTTGATTTAAGCATCTAATTGAGTCGATTTGCATTCATTGCATTACATATCAACTTAAAAATCTCTAAAACTTTAATTGCATTTATTTAGACATCAAACACCATACATAAGTTAAGGGGTCAATTAAGGATCTTCTCTAGATGTCGACCTCATTACTTTAAACTTTTTTAAATAATGTCCCTACCACTCAACATTAAAAGACCGGATACATATTTTTAAATCATTTAGGTGGTTTAGCTAGCTCCCCAATCCAGGTCGGGGTAAGTCCAGATTTGCATTGCATTAGCTAGGTTTGGGTCACTTTTTAGTACCCAATTTAGACTTAGGTTCTGAGGTAAGCTCGGGCTATAAGACCTCAACCTCCGGGAATTGAATCCAAATTTTCTAATAAAATTGATCATTTAAACTTAAATCACTTTCAATCAAATTCAAGCCCAACACTTAAGATATGTTATGGGTGTTTCTAAAGTAATTCAGAATCTCAAAATACCTCCTACTCCTCATCCTTTGACTCCAAAAATAAGTGTTCAACATTGAACCAATCCCAATTGAAAAATCATATCATTTCTCTTCTTTGATATCGATCTTTGAAAATCTAAAAATGAAATTTCTACCGCTATTTTAATCGAGAGTTTTTGTAGGAAATTCTGATTTCCTGCGATGTAATTAACTATGAGCGCTTGCGCTCGTATGAAATTTAGAAACCCAGACCTAATTTTTAAAATTAAATTTTCAAAACCTCTAATTAATTATCTTTGAGAATTCAAACAAAAAAAATGATGATCGTTATCGTCAAATTCAAAATATCAGTAATAGGTAATATCATCTTTCTTCGGGAAGATATATTATTTTATTATCATTATTTTGATTATGAAATTAATGATCTCTTATCTGAATTATTTTAGTTAACCAATTGATTGGACGTCATTTTGATCTTTCGAGATCATATGTTGTTCCCCATTGAGTTTGACTACGATAATTCAGATAAATTTAAAATTCTGAAATTTGAACACATTAGGGAACGATATGATCACCTCTCGAGGTGATATACTATTCATAATGACGTGTTCAATTTTAAATTTCAAAATTAAATGTTTTCTAAAGAAAATTAATACTTTTTCAAAACTTATATTTTTCAATCAAACACTCGATGACGTTAACCTATATGGAAGAGGTTGATAGAATCCACCAAGGATGTATGACCTATCCGAGGTTATATATAAAAGCACTGCTCGATTAAGTTAACCTATATGAAATATGTTGAGAGAATATACCAAAGATGTATAACTATCTAAGGTTCTATGTCAGAGCTCTACTCGATGACATTTACCTATATGGAAGAGGTAGAATTGAATTCCCCTCAAATCAATTTTTCCTTAATTAGGAGAGCACAAATGCTGCGTGTATCCTGAATCAAAGGTGAAGAATATTCTATCTTTAGACCTTACTGCCTTTTTAAGATCGAAATTAAAACCTTGCACAAGGAATAGAAGTCTGACAAAGGACTGTATAAAATTTATAGTTGATTAGAAGCATTCTTGCATTTACTTTGATTTTCTTGAAATATAATCTTGATGTTGAAAGCATTGGAGAATCTTTTTTACCATGGTTGGAGTCAAAGTTGTCCCCTAGTTCGCATTTGATTCTTATGAAATTGATGCAATAAGGACTGATGTCAAGAGGTTGACATGAATGACCTTCTGAGGATAGAGCAAAATTTGCCCCCCAACCGGGAACCACATTCCCACAGATGTTGCCAAACTGTTGTGTTATGGAGTATTCACGGCTGTATAGTATTGAAACTTATTTAGTATGAATTAGGTTGTTAAACCTAATCATATGTCCCAACGGCTAACCAAGAGGGGGGTGAATTGGTAATTAAAAAATTTATCCCTCTTTTAAAAATTTTATACTGAAAATAACTTTAGTGAATTTTTTAGAAAAAATTTTTCAACCACAAGTTAAAATATTAAAAATAAAAGCAGTGGAAAAAATAAAAGACACAAGTTTTATAATGGTTCGGTCAAACACGATCTACATCCACTCCTCGGAGGCACCCTCCAAGTATTGCACTAATACCACTAGTGACTCTCCTTTTGCACCCACAGCAAGGCGGAGAAGCCTTTACAAAACTCTCTTCCACCACTACCCAGTGCGGTAGAGAACTGTCATCCTTTTACACTCTCCAGGTGTTGGCAGAGAACCGTCTGTCCTTTCACACTCACCCGATGTAGGCAGAGAACTATTCGTCCTTTCACACTCTCCAAGTGTGGGCAGAGAACCCTTCGGCTGTTCACACTCTCCAATTATAGGCAGAGAACCCTTTGTCCTTGCACACTCTTCAAGTGTGGGCAGAGAACCCTTCGGTTGTTCACACTCTCCAAGTGTAGGCAGAGAACCCTTCGTCTGTTCACACTCTCCAAGTGTCGGCATAGAATCGGATCTCCTTGACAGATCTTCTCACAAAAAATCTAAAAGGAAGAGAGAAAAAGAGTGAAGTAATCACAAACCACAAGTGGAGACTCTTACCTTTGAGTACCAAGTGAATCCTTCACACTCTAGTAGTAAGAATCCTCCTTCAAACACTCTCTTACACTCTCTCCTTGACACTCCCTTCAATTGACACAAAGATCAGTTGACAAAAAGATTAAGATGCAGTTTTAATTGGACTTTATATAAGAAAGACACAAAAAATCGTCCAAAAACTACTGATTTTTAAGTCTGTACATAATGGATCGTCATGTACGATCGTCAGATTGTCCTGTACGAATTTACTTAATTAGTTGCTGTTTGAATAGTTACTATTTGAATGATTTATAATTGTGCAACTTATGTAGTTTTGATGATTCCAAACATTATTGTTCAAATGTATAGTTATCTCCTATCAATTTCAGAAGATTTGCACTTGCTCTTGTGTGTACTAACATTTCAGGAAAATCAGACTCCAGACTACGAAAACTTCAAATCAAATTCAACATGAGACTTTGAATTAATTTTGAAAGGGAATGATTATAATTGAGTGAATAAAATCTCACACACACAAAATAAGGAGATCTTGAAATTCTATACTGATCGTACAGGACGATATTTATCGTACTGGACGATCTGTCAGTTATCTCCTATAGAGCACTTGGAACGAATAGGAACTTGCTTGAAAATTTTTTTTTT
>NW_021319269.1:293898-364425 GCF_001605985.2 Dendrobium catenatum | reverse complement strand
TATATATATATATTATCATTCCAATAAATTAAAAAAATAAAAAGAGGGAGGGTCTACACCATCAAGTCGAGCAGTAGTTTTCAATTAATTAGAACATATAAAAATGAGAGGGAGAGAAAATGTTTCTATTTACAAAAACTATTAAGCAAATGATAGCGTACCTAAAAGTGACTTATAGAGTAGATGCTTGTGACAAATAAAAAGAGGGAGGGTCTACACCATCAAGTCGAGCAGTAGTTTTCAATTAATTAGAACATATAAAAATGAGAGGGAGAGAAAATGTTTCTATTTACAAAAACTATTAAGCAAATGATAGCGTACCTAAAAGTGACTTATAGAGTAGATGCTTGTGACAATCAAATCAAAAAACAACAATAAATCAATCTAAATCTGATAATGTAAATGGTGCTAATGGAAAATGAACACCATCTTGTTTCTATAATTGAAGGAAATTAATAATTTATTTTGACTTCAATATACTACTCAAGAGGAATCTTGCAATATACCATTTTGAGATCAAAGCATATTGATTTGATGCATCTTTTAGCCAAATCAAAATCATGCCACTATAGTCTTTTCTTGAAAACGTCTATTATGCATCTATTCGTGTTTTAGCAATGTATGACTAGAGCTTAGTTCTTTAAGAAATTTGAGAAACTCATTTAAAACTAAGAACCTTAGAAGCGTCTTTAGACTCTTTCTATTAGATAAATCTCTTCCTACAGACAAACAATAGTTTTGAGAAGATCTATTCAAAGGGTTATGTCAATGCCAGGAGATGTCACCTTTGATTCAAATACATTAGATCAATCTTATGCTATCAACATCTTTATAGGAGCCTTACTTGACTTCTTTCCAACACTCTTTAATGATAATTATCATTAATTTTGTTAAAAAAAGGCATATCACCAATACATCAGGACAAGAAGCAATGAATTTGTAGGGTACATAACTAACCTATAGGAGATAACAGAAGACTCGTAGCAATCAATGCAGTTCACTTACAAGCAAGAACACGATCTTCTAATTTCTATTGAATAAACATTCTTTACAAGCTATATTAAATTATATGAAAAGCTTGAGTAAATTAAACAACACATTTTTTACGTTTTACAACTCAAACCTGATTTAGATTAACACCATCGGATCTGCACCATTTGTACGAGCAGATAGAAGGCGATACTCTTATAATAACTCTAAATTATATACTAAAACATACTCACGCATGTGCTCCGACAAATGCAATAAATTTCTAAACGCCAATGTCTGAGAATGCTACGCATGTCAAATATTCAAAGCTTATCCTCCTCCTTGACAGGATAGAAGTCAACCTAACTTGAATCATAAAAGGCCTTCCAAATTCCTACAAAATAAAAGTGATTTTTAACGACACCTCGATTATGGCCGTGTTGACGGCAAAATCTTAACCGGAGAGGTCAAATCTCAAAACCAATAAAAATCTAAATCCTTAAAATGAAATCTATCATCTAAAAAAACTTAAAACTAAAAATCATCCACCTCCTGCAACCGTTTGTCTGGAGTGATAAATTTGAAATTAACCTCAGCTCACAAAGACCTAATGTCGTGTCGAGTGTATCACTAAGATTCATCCTTAAATAGTCTCTTACCAGCAGGAACATGGCACTTGCCCTCTGATCAGGTGGTTTTACTGCAAAATGGCACCATTATATTACGATCATGGCCAAAGCCCATATGTTTGTTAACGACGTCAAAACCTTGAGTAATGAATCATAGAGTATACTCAATAGGCATAAAGCCCTCTATCACCTAAAGTGGATTCAGATCTACCCCCTTAGACAAACACCAACCTAGTTCTACAAAGTATTCTTGGACAAAGCAACCTATGGTTGTTGATTAGATACCTTCTGTCAAGTTGGATCAACTACCTCCTCTGACTAAGTTGTCCGGGGAACATGACAGCCCGGGATGACAGAACCATGAGATCTTGATCGGACCTGTCTTCATTACCCTATCAACAGTTTTAAGTTTATGGTGATAAACATTAAGTCTTAAATTCTAAAATTCATATCCCAAACCATAAAACTATTGTTATTATATGCTGGATTTACAACCTATGCGACCTCTTTAACAACTAGCATTAATCGAAAGTTCTCTCTTGTAATCATGAGAGGTAATTAACTATAGGCGCTTGCACCTATAGGAAACCAAAACTCAGATCATTAAGTCACAAAAATGAGGGTGAAATCTCTAGGTAGTGTCTTATCTAAAACTCAATCTGCCTTCTGAAAATTCACCCAGAACCTAAGCTCATTAAAACTCTCCACCGTCATAAACAAACAAGAAAAGAGAACAGCACGGAGAGGCCGGGGAAGCGAGCACAAATTTTCGGAGCACACAATAGCAAGGCAGTATCTCAATACCTCACAATCCATTTTTTTGTAACAGGATGAAAAATGTGGAACTTGATAAGTACTTGATTAAAGATAAACCTGAAAATGACTAAATTTATATAGAATATATTATAACTGAACAAGTTCTTGATACTACCAAAGAGACTCCACATTAAGCAGATTGACAACTTAGTCTAAAATCAATATGGAGATTTAGGTTCAGGCAAGCAATCAAAATGGAAATGCAAAACTGAAAGATTAGCTGCTGCCGAGAATCACAAAGGAAATACAAATATGGAAGGCAAGTTGTTGATGAGATAGGGAATTCAAAAATCGATCATAGCATTGATAACTAGGCCCAAAACATCAAGATATAATTACAGTCATGAATAGTTCTGATTTAATTGATAATGTAAATAAGAAAATAAAGGTAGAAAGTGTAATTCATTACAAACTTTGTATATTAGCTTCTCCTATAAGTGGAAAGAACCTTGTAATAGTGGGAGAAAACAAAAAGTTTTATTTTTCTTTTTTTGCTTATATATTATAAATGTAATCTAAGGGTTCAAAACTTCTATTTACAAGAAACCAAAAAGCCCAAAAGGGTAGTTACGGCATAAGATGGAGAGCAACACACAGCTTATTAATATATGGCAAGACCAATATAGTTAAATAATATGCATCGATTTTGCAATTAAAACTATAAAAACAAGAATCCCCAAGATATTACTTTAAAAATTAATGTTTACATCTATCAAAAGATAATTGAAAAATGAATTAGATTGTACATTGTAATACATATATTCATGCTACTTTTTACAAAATGTAAGGGTCGTTGATGAAACAGATAAAAGATAGGCCAGAAAAAAAAAATATATATATATATATATATATATATTTAGAAGGAATAATTAACATTATTACCTCGTTCTCAATCACAGCAATTCTCTTTCCATGTTGGGCAGTTAGAATGTGGTTCAGCAGAGTAGTCTGCATAGATATTACAAGTATTTCAATTCCAGAACGGTGAAGCTCCCATGAATAAATCAAGGAGTAGGAGACAAAAACTCAAACAAACAGCATTTAATGAACCATTATCAAACTTTAAAATAAGCTAAATGAATTATAATTATTCAAGAAAACAACATTTAATGAACTATCAGCCAACTTAAAAATATGCCTAGTGAATTACATTTATTCAAGCAACATAAGCCAACCCTAATCTAAACAGGAGAACGAGGCTGTAGTGCAGAGTTTAAGATTCTGTAATTTGCATTAGCCGAGAAATAGAAGTATGCTGTTAGGAGTCAAAGAATTCCCTAAACTACTGAGAAAAAAAAAATTTTTTTCTTTGGATTGAGCTAAAGGGAAAGCAAGATTAGAGGCTCAAAGAAATCATGCTATGTTAGAACCATAACAACTGTCAATGCGAGAAATCACAGGAATAAGCAATGGAGAAAAAAACCACCAAGCAAAGGGAGCAAAGACCTTAAGCTTGGCATATTGACTTCCATGTAGGCAATGGGTCGAAAGAAAAATATTATGAAGCAAATAAGAGTCATTATCAAGCAATTCAGAATTTATTTGGAAATAATCTTGATGTCTTAAATTGAATAGATGAGGAGAAAAAGGTGGCGAAAGTGGCATATAAAAAAGGTGGGACAACAAATTTGTCCAAGTAAATTAATAAATCTTCTTTTGTTTGTCTTCCGTGCTCTATTTTTCCTTTTTCAAGAGCCCGCCAGCAAGGCTAGATTTTCTTTTATCTTCACTCGCCACCACTCATCATTGTAGGAACCTATTATTTAGTGATCTTGTTGAAACTTCCCAAGGATATTTCATCACCAAGCAAAGAACCACTCTTACCAATCTTCACTCTATCCATGATTAATGGTAGTTTATCAAAAGCCAAAGCCCTCAATAACCCTCCATTCAAGAAAAAAAAAAAACCTTCAGGTTATTCAAGAATTAAAACACAAAGTCCAGCTACAATTGACCTTGGTGGAAGTTCATTAGAAATAAACAAACTAATTGAAGGAACCACACAACAGCCAGAAAACATTGCGATCAGCGAAAACTGCAATGAAAGAAATCATGGAAGACAATACATTTAAAACCATGTGCATAACAATCCCTCAATATGCAAGTGAAAACCTCTAAACTTGGATACAAAAATCAAACAATATTACAAAATCTACAAACTCACACTAAAAATTAACATTAATCTCATTCCACATGGACAGCCCCACTTAAGAATGGCTCATATGGCTATCCAAGACAAACAGTCTCACATCTTGAAGCAGGATTCTCACCGCCCTCCACAATTGATTTGGCCCATCCAAATATTTTAGCCTCTTAGGACAATTGGCCAAACTAATTCAAACTTCTTTCATATCATACAATCAAAACAAATACAAATAGCCCTCCAATCACATTACTTGCATAGACAAAGACTTATTGCAAAATTACTTCTAATCGAGCTTAAAATCCACATACAAAAATAAGTCCACATTCACATGCCAACCTCTCCATACCAATCAATTGAACTAGCCAAATTAATTATGGATAAGTCGCATCATGGAAACTCAATTATATCTAACCAAAATCAATCACAACTACTCAAACACATAAGCTTTTGCCCCTTGCTCGGTCACCGCCCAATCTAGACCACATAGAATCAATGATAACAATTACAATCAAATGCTTAACTCCTACAAAAATTATGAAGAGACAAGTAAAGGGTTTATACTAAAATTGTGACAAAAAATTCACATAAATCACACATGCAAAGGATGTCACTGCATGATTTGGATTAGCACTAATGAATTTTGACAGCGACAACTTCTAGAACACCTCTTTTATGGTGGCTGTCGCATCATCTACCCCTGCAAACAACACTGAACCTCCAACTAAGCCATGTCCAACAATCACCCTTTATGCAGTGCCAGGTCAACCACTACCTGCTACATTGCGAGTGGAAATGGTTCAAGCCTTAATTCATGGTAGATTGTCAGATAATTTTGTCCAACAATGATTAGCAGAATATTTGGGCCTTATCATTAACCCTACACAATGATTCCATGTGGTCATCAGAAATAGTGAGAACATGTTGAGCCAACACAAATACCTGACCATCAAACTAAGACTGCAAGAACAAAGGATTATATGTTTTTCCCATTCAGAAATGTGTTGGGAATTGAGAGGCAACATTTGCTCATCAACGAAAGCACCAACTACAATTGGTTTTCCTTGAACTTTATTTGGCAAGAAAAAATTATGAAACTGCATGGAATACGCAAGCCAACAATTGAAAGCATGCAACTCAATTAATTAAAAAAAACTCATAACCCTAAGGTGTAGAGGATTCCATCATCCAACACCCAGCTTTGGACATTAAACCAACATACATGACAATTCTTGCAACAAAACCACCTACTGGCATTACATGAGTCCTCATATTATTTTGCCAAGCCTTTCAACAACCCAAACACGTTCCACTCAATAGAACAATAGATCATAAAAATACATCTGAAATATAAGACAATAGAAGTAAACATACAACCCTACCACTACCCCTATTTTCAAAAAAATGGCAATTGAAAAGATGGCAAATAAGATGCTTGTGATAGATTTGATTCATCCTAACACTATCCTATTTTCTTTATCAATCTTACTCATCAAAGAAAGAGACAACACACGGTGATTCTGTCTCAATCAGTAGACTTTAAATCAAGAAATAGTTAGAAATCACTACTCCATCCCAATTATTGACAAAATGCTAGACAAACTTCCTGGTGCAACATCTCTAAACTAGACTTGCAGGCAGGTCACCACCATGTTTGTATGGCAAATGCAGACATGCCAAATATAGGATTTAGAAGATACGAGGGGAACAATGAATTTGGCATCATGTCATTTAGGTTGAAGAATGCACGTGCAACATTTCAAAATTATGAATACCATGTTGAAATCTCACTTAAGAGAATTTATGATTGTTTTTTTTCACCATATACAAGAGTGTGGTCGCTCTTTGGCAATAATTGGGATGTAATTATTTCTATATTACCTCTATAGCAAAAGATTGCACTCATATAATCCAAGTGCTTATTTAACCAACCACATATTGAATACAAGAGGCATGTGGTGATGTGGATGGTGTTAATCCAAATCAAAAGAAGATTGTAATTGCATAAGAGTGGCCACAGAAAAACACTAAAAAGCATCTACACGGGCTCCTCAAGCCAGAAAATTGTTATCATAGGTTCGTGGAAAACTTTGCAAATATAACAATAGCCCCGATCATGGTTTAAAATTATTTAAAAAAAAAAAAACACCAACCTAAGTACATGCATTTTGCAACTCGGTATCGCTAGGTACATGCTCGGTACCACTCAGTACAACTAGGTACATCCTCGGTACCGCTAGGTACATGCTCGGTATCACTCTGTATCTTTCCATACAAACGACTTAAAAACTTTAAAAATAAGCAGAACTTCAAAATTACTCTTACAATAAAAATTTGTTCCGGGGACGCTGCCCCCGGAAACCCCCACAAGTCGAACCCCGCCAAGGGGTAACACCCCCTTGGACCTTCGGCAACACGACATATTATTGTATTCATCATCTTTAGCAATATTTGTTAGTGTTAGTCTGCTTGTTCATGAGTGCATGCTTTGTATAGGTTTTCTTAATGTAGAATAAGTGAAGCATTATGTTTAAGGGTTTGATATATTGCACTAATATATTCTTCATATAAAGGATGGTCATAAGTAAGGATAAAGCTGCATCATGTCATAGAAAAGATGCAGGATGAAAACATACCACGTAGGTGGATGTAAGAGGAAGTGATAAAACACATATCTATCTAAAATGCAATTATTGTGACAAAGTTGTGAAGGGATATTTTGATTTCACTTCATATCTTGTGTCTTTTTATGTTTTATATTTTTTCTCATTAGTATATAAAAAATTTATCATTTTATATTGACGCAATCTTTTGATATTAAGGCTTGCACCTCAAAACGCCTTGAGTCTTACGCCTCACCTCACGAACGAAAAACGCCTCAATAAATTTTAAACATTCGTCCCAATCACCCTTTCCCAAAATAAATGTCTTTGAATGGGGCGAGCAAAATAAAAATGCATTTGGAAGACTCAAAGAAACTTTAGCAAAATCTCTTGTCCTATAACCACCCAATTTTATAAAGTCGTTCAACATCAACACTAACAGCTTCATAAATTAAAATTGGAGCAGTTTTGTCCCAAAATAAGCAACTTGTGGCCTTCTACAACAAAAAATTGCGCATGAAAATGCAATAAGTGTCAACCTATGTGCATACTCATATATGACTTCACAGGTGTTTAGCAAGTGGCTACTGAAACATGTCAAAGGCACTCGCCCACAAGAGGGTTTCTTTGAAGCACTTGCCTAGGACTGCCAAAGGGACACACCTGAGGAGATGAATAGGCTTTACTCGCCTGAGCTTACCAAGGAGCTCGCCATGCACCGGGCAAATCAAAAATCCGTTAAGCAAGCAAATCTCCAATCGTCGCTATCTTAGTCACTAGCTCAACCCCAGAGCCTTATCTTCAAGCTTGCCAAGCTTAGCTGCAGGAAAGTACTTACTTAGGACACATAACTCAAATATAACTACTCAACCTAAAGCTCTCCATTCCTGCAATGTCCTGCTCGCCTTTTCCTTCAAGGTGACTTAGAATCTTCTACAAAAGCCGTCAGCAACATCAGATCTCTCACCATTCATGAGTCTCACACATCTTAGGACTCGCTTGCAGATTCACCTGAATGTATTTGCGTGGATCACCATAGATATGCCTGGGATCACTGAAGAGGTCGTATGCCATCAATTGAATATGAGAAGGGATGCTCCCCATAAAGCAAAAGATCAAAAAGACAATGAAAATATTCATTGAACCATCAAAGAAGAAGTACATAAGCTTATGGATACCAACTTCATCATAGAAGTCTAGTCACTAGACTGGATCGCAAATGTGGTGATTTTACAAAAAGCCAATAGTAAGTGTTCATAAATATGAACTCAACACCCTACGAACGACTACCTACTGCTAAGAATCGATACCCTAATCAACAAGTAATGATTCTGTCAGGTTACCGAATGCATTCGGAAACCAATAACAAAACACCACGTCACTAAAGTGCTCAGTATTGTGCTCGGTACAGGTGTTCGGTACACTCGGTATGCTCGGTATTTTTACCGGATGCAATAAAAATTCCCTAATCGACAAGATAGTGCGCTACTTGATCATAAGCTTCTGAGATACTTTCTGTTAACCCCTATAAATAACATTTATTAGGCCTCATTGTGTTTGATTTTAAGAGATGTAGTGTTTTAACATATAATTAATGATTATAGTTGTGGGAAGCAAAAATCCACCTCTCTTGAAGAAAGATCGCTTATCTTTGGGGTCTTAATCGACTAAGGTGATGGAGAATAAGATGCAAGAATAATCTATATAAGATGTGCCAAAAGGGCTCACATAGCTAAGAGTTAGATAGCTCTATCATTCCCTAGCTCAAATGTTGACCCAAACACATCAAACCACGCACAAAAGAACAAACTCACTGCCAACTAGCTTACCCGGGAAGAGCTCGCCCAAGAAACTGTCGACTTCTCCCTCCTTCAACCCGTCAAGGGACAACAAGTTTCTAGATTAGCATGCAGCATTATACGGGTATTCTGTATAACTTGTTTTTTTTTTTACTTTTTCTTTTTTTTTTATAGTCTTTCATGTAGCCCTCAAAATCTTGTAAATAAGACGTGATGAGGAACAGTTTAAGGGAGGACTCTAAAATTTTTCTTTCACTGATAATGGATACTCTGCTTTTTTGAGACTTATAGCTCTATTCTCTCTATTCTCACTACACTCTCCATTCTTTCAACTCACCAGATAAATCTGTTAGTAAAGTAGGGTATCATCCACAAACAAATTAGGATTCAAGACTATGTTAAATAAATATACACCATGACAAAGGTGGTGGCACAATGGAACCAATATTTGCTCACAGCCAAATTTATCTAGGAAAAAATATCATAGAAGCCTTTGTGAACTCATGATTCAAGCTTGCTAGCACAAAAAACGTTTCTTGGTTAAGTTGTTAGGTTATGATTTCTTCTTTAAACATAATCAGGAATGAAACAACCAGGTAGTCAAAGCTCCATCTCGCCAACATGAAGATGCTAACGTCAACTATGACACAAAAAAAATGGATTTATAATAACTGCCTCAATACTCAACCTCGTCCAATAAAATTAAAGCAAAGACCACCACAAAGACAAAAGCAGCAGAATTATCACGCACCTTCCACCAAATCCCAAAATACTATCACAACTACCTTATTCATAATGAGTTAATCCATAAAAGAGGACACATAATGTTATCGTCAATTTCCCCAAGCATAAATCTTACAAGCTTTCCATTCAAGCATTACCAGCGGACACAATGGACTTTGCCAATATTTTGGAGAATAGTCGATCAATTCAAGCACCACAAAGACATCCAAGTGTTCATCAAAAGCTGTCAAGCATATCAGATTAGAAAATATCAGCCATTAACACATGCGGATCTTCTATAACCACCTCCAACAATAATCACTATATTTGAAGGCACCACAATGGACTTTACCATTCAACTCCTAGAACCTGTGAACAAACTATCACCATAGAAGTTGTGGACCACCTCAAAATAAGCCCATTTTTCAATATTAACTATGCACTTCACAATAAGCAAAGTTGCCACTGTCTTGATTATAGACATTTGCAAGCTACACGACCCACCAAAAATTATAAAATATGATCACAATTGAACTTTTTAAGTAACTTCCTGAAGAGATTATAAAGTCAATGGAAACAAAGTTGCAATATACCACCACCCACCACCGGAGACCAACAATTAAATCAAAGAAAACAGTCGCAGACAACAGCAATACCTCCCATGCTTTGCCATGGACAATCAAACAAGATGGACACAATTTCTATTTTGGGTTGCATTCTCTAACAACAACAGTTATACATCCAGTAATCAAACACCATTTGAAGCCTTGTATGGTTAGCCACCACCATCAATACACCCATGCATAGGCCAAGAGTCCACTATAGAGGCAGTTGATACACTATTGCAAAACAAAACATTGGGCCTGTGCAAACTATGCGATAACTTGTTGTGAGATCAAAATCGCATGAAGACCCAATTAAACAACATAAGTTGGAATTTCAAGTGGGTGATTAATCATAATCAATTTGTAATCATAAAAACAAACTTCAGCAAGACTACACACCTATTCTAAGCTCCAACAATGATACTGCAAGCCCTACAAAGTAGTATGAAGAATCAACATCATCGCATACAAATTATACTTAGCAAAACAGTTTCACATACATCCAATTTCCATACATCCCTCTTAAAGGCTTACTAAGAGGACCTCAAATGGCATTGGGAAAGCTACTAAACACTACATTGGAGAACCAACCACTAATGAAGCCGATTGCCATCTCATCAAATGCAAAAAGGAGGCCAATTAGTCATACAATATTCGGAGCAATAAAAACTCCACTTGGGCGACAAAGACAGATTTGTTGAACAAATTATTGGACAATGACCATGAGGGTAAAGTCAATCTCAAAGAACAAAAGGAAGCTATTAACAAATGGCAATAGGGGTGTAAATGAGTAAAGTCGAACTTGAGTCACGGCAAGCCTAAGCTTGATTCATCAATAAAATTAACAGCTTGAGCTCGAGTCAAGCCCAGGAAACGAGCTTGAACTCGGCTCAAGCATTCGTAATCAGACTCGAGAGCTCGACTAGATATACAATCAGTCGGATTTCTGCTTCATCGAACGAACTCCCGGACCACGGTGGAGCCGTGGAGATCGCAGGTGGAGTGTGCTTTGAGAAGAAGAAGAAGAAACTTAGGAACCTGTCAAGAAACTTTGAAATTTCATGACTATTTAATAAAAATCAATAATTTTTGGCAAAAATATAATGATTTTTAAATAGGCAGTATTGTAAAATGTCATAATATCTCCTTGGGAGAATAAATGTAACAGTAACAAGAGCAATTTGGGACCTTTCCGGAGCCGAGAAAGCCAGTTATCACGGTGGCAGGAACTCTAGTATCGGCATCGAGAGCGGAGGCGACAGCTTCAGCTAGGTCAAGTCTGGGAGTGGAACTGACGACCATTGACCTCGAATTGGAAGGCCCTAGCTTATTTTCGGAGAAGGATTGCTTCCCAACCGATAACATAGTTCTCGGAAGGCATTGCGAAAGTGCAGGAGAGTGATGCAGGAATTGATTTAGGGCTTTTGACGCTCTTCCAATTACAAACCCTGCCAGCATCTTCTAGCTCGCGTGGCAGCCAATATCGATGGGTTCTAACTTCGAGCACGCGTTAACTGGCAAAAAGGAGAAAAGCCTTGAGGAAATATGAGAGGGTTTAGGGTTTAGCAGGTTTTATGGTTAACTCTTCTCTTTTTTTTTTTTTAATTACAATACACCCATAATTTAGTCAGATTAATTATCAATATTACATAAAATAATAATCGTCGAATTATAATATTAGTTAAATAATATTAGGATTAAATAAAATTGTATGTACATGCTAATAATTAAGAGATACTCATAAATAACATGATTTTTTATATAAAATATTTAGGAGAAGAAAAAACAGAGTCTAATATAATATAATTAATTCTCTTTCTAAAATTTGAGAAGATATTAATAAAAGAAGATTACATACAAATTAAAAAATTCTTATCTATTTATATGTCTAACATATAAATCATTATATTAATTTATTGACTATTAAATTTTTAAAAATATAAATTAATATTAATGATATTTTTGATGTAATAGCCAATAAGAATGACTTGGGTTATTTAAAAAAATATATATTGAATATAATTTTTTTTTCTTTCAAATCAAAATTATAGTAATATATACATATGCGAGCAATCATATTTTCCTTCTTAGCAAGATTTAAATGGCATAGAAAGTAGAATAAGTTTAGTTTTCTTTCATTTTTTAATAAACTATTAATGATGTGCAATAGTATGATAACAAGATTTTTTTCACATCAAAATGATAATACTTGCAATTGCAATGAGGCAATAATAAAGTCATAATAGTAATTACAGTAATAAAATAATATTATGCAAAAATGTGGAAATGTTAATATGCAAATCAAGCTATAGTGGTTCAATCACCCAAGAGCCTACATCTACTCTCTAAATCCTCCTCTAAGGATTTGTACTAACTCCATCACTAATATAGGTGAGGAAAGCTTTCAAGACAATCCCTCCATAGTATGAGGAAGATGTAGTAAGCTAGATTTACAAATTGATGATCATAGTATGATGAAGAGGAATAACTTATCTAGGAAGAGCGTAAGAAAAATTTTCAATTTAATTTTCTGTTTTCTTTTTCTCTCAATATTTTCTCTGAGGTTTACCAATTGATATGAATCAAATTAATAGTTGTTGGAATGTTCATTAGCATTGTATGCCCTAGTCGATCCTCCAAAATTAGCTTCAATAAGTAATTAATAATAAATAATTATTGAAAGATAGTATTATACCGTCATGATCATATTGTATGATCATGATTGTATAGTCATTTAGTTCAATTTAGATCATTCATTGAAGATCATATTGCATGCTATGTATATTATGGTATGATTCATAAACTTATTTGATTGAATCAAATATTTAGTAATTTTTCTCTTAACACAACCCCCTTCCACTCACAATTGTTTTCCTTGAAGTTCTGTCACGCGTAGTGTTTCTAATATATAAACCCTAGCCCTAGAAAATCACCTAACTTCATTTTTTCTATACATAGTCGCTTCTAAAATCCTAAAAAGAATTGATTAATTTTAAAAAATTATTAAACATTTTCAATCACATTTAGACAATTTCCCCTAACTTTTACTATTAATTTCATGATTTTAGGATAACTATTCAAGGAGTTCTCATCATTTGAAGTCAACCTACTTCTCTTAAGTTTCTTTGGACCAAATCATAGTCTGACACCCTATTGCAATACATTCCTTCACCCCACCACCAAATTAACTCTACAATCAAATTACTTATTTATTTAGGCAAAAATCTCCCTCGCTCTCTCTCTCACTCTCTCTCTCTCTCACAAACTATGAATATATATATATATATATATAAGATATTCATTATAATGAATGAGTGTATATCTCATCCTTTCCAACTTCTATAATATTTAATATATTTAGATTTTTTATTATGTGTATTTTTAAATCATTTTATCTTATTTATTTTACAGTAGTTTATTCATAAAAAATGACATGTACAAAATTTTCAACAACCAAGCTTTTTTTGTTGAATTTTGTAAAGAATTTACTCGAGCAAGAATAACCTAACTTTGCTTTATAATTTTGTAAATTTGACCTACCATTGTTTAATATAAAATATTTACATCAAAACATATAAAATATAATAAATTTATTTTCCTACCTTTTTAGAAGCTTATATGGTATATTTTTCAGTAATGGCCAAATTTTTACTAAGTTAAGCATATGATAAGTTGAGTTCACATTTTCAAGCAAAAAATACTTCAGTAATTTGTACTCATTTATTATTTAATGGGTTACATCAATTAAGGTTATATTATTTCTTTATTTATCTCAATTTATTCGGGTATCCTAGAAGCCAAAAGGTTATCTTTTATTCCAAATTCTTTAAAAAATATTTCAAATTGCTCATTCTCATGTTCTTCACCATGGCTGTTATGGATGTAGAGATTAAAAATCATAGGATTCTTTGAATCCACATAGAGAAATCTTTGAATTAATCAAACAATTCTTTTCTATACATTAAGAATTGTACCCAAGTAAATCATCGGTATTGCTAATGGAGCCATCGAGAAGTGCAAAAATTTACTTATCAGAAATTGTAACCACCTCCACCGGTTGTGTCGGCTCTCCATCTTGCTTTCCTCACCCTCACCGCTGGAATAGGGATGGAAGGATTTAGCATCGGGATTGGTGGATTCAGCATCGGGATGGTACGATTCGGCATCGGGATGGTGGCTTCGACATCGGGGCTGGATTGATTTAAGCCTTCAATTTATCAATCAATTTGAGGATGAAAAGGGTATGAGAATTTTTATTTGGTGCTAAATAATTTTCAAAAGGATTTCTAAAAGTATGAAACAAGTCTAACATTCACAAAATAATAATAAAAATATATCAAAAAATAATATTTCCAGCAAATTCAAAACCATTAATGGATTTATCTACCGAAACTTTCGGTGGATTCAAGCTACCAAAAATTCAGCCAAAAATTGTTCTAGCAAATTTTTGTTACTTTTTAAACTAGAACTCTGTATCGATGGAATCTAACAAAAACATTAACTAGAAACCTGTAGCATTTAAAAAAAAAAAAATCGCCCTTTATATAATTTCTCTTACGATTAGCAAAAACTAAGCAGCACTTAATATTAAAGCATGCCAATATATTACTAAACCAAATCAATTTAAAAAGCAATTTTAACAAAACAATAACTAATTAAATAATAAAACAACCAATTCTAACATTCTATTCATATGTTTTGAAATAGTGCATGAGATAAAAATATCAAAATAAGCACATGAAAATCTACAACTAATCATCACATATCACTTCACTCTCCTTAGCCTCTTAGGGTTGTTGTTGATGCTGCTGCTCTATTAATGCCCATAGATCAGCTTGCGTTCGACTTTACTGCACTTACATATTAGCTTATACTTGTTGCATCTATTCTATTTCCTTTTTCAAAGCTGCCACCCTTCAACTAACAACTCCTCAATGCCACTATCTATGAAAGCTACTAAGTAGGATGATTGTGCTTCATATGCATAGGCCTATAAGCCTAATCGATACAATCCCTCCTTATATATGCCTCCCACTATTAGCAATCACATACTGTAGATTGAGTAGTGCATTCATCTTTTAAGTGACCCCTCACTAGTAGAAGCCTGGCTCTCATGAAGCCTTACATAATCCTCTTGAAACATATAAAGCACTTATAAAAATTTATATATGCAACTTATAAACATAACAATTATAGAAATTCTGATACAAACATAGGCTTTTCTTCATCTATGGTCAATCCATTAATGATCCTCCTGGCACTAATGGATGTGAGTATGTAACTCCAAGGAAGTGGGCTCTCTACAAGTGCTTCTTTCTGTAAAAGAATATATTAAGAAAACACCATAGATGAAGTATAAATAACACTACATTAAAGGAGTTGACTATACCAAATGTTGTCTATGCTCAGTGTGAGTATCTGAGCCTATAGTAATAAGGAAGTTGCATATGCCCTCATAGTTAGAAGCTCCATTATGTTTTTTTACTCCCTCGTTCTGTCATAATCTATGCTACGCCAAGCCCTTTTCAAATTAGCTCAAGCACTCTCACAAATCCACAAAGGTCACTCGCTCAACTTGCCAATATCTATGAACATATCGTACACGTGAGTCAACCCTCCCTTCTCAAAATTATAGTAAGATTTAGTTAGAGTATTTAAAAAAATAAGTGTATTTATAGTACTAATTTATCTCAAACACTCAAAACCATGTGCACAAACATCTTATGATATTTTCTTACAAGATGCATATGGAGCAGCATACTTGCTCCTTTTGACGTCTTTAATCTTATGTGTGAACTATATGGACAGTTTGAAGTTATATAAATAAATAAAATATATCATATTATTATAAATTAACCTATTAACATAATAAAAAAAATTATATACTTGCATATCACCATCAGGATCTCTGTACATACGATCATTTCCAGATGACAAAGCGCCATCTCCCCTCTACTCAGCAAATATGGATGATCTCGCTAAATGTGGCTATGGTTGAGGTGTATAATATAAAGGTTGTGAGTATAAAGGGTAGGGTACGTTGAAGGGGTGGTTGAGATATTGGTGGGAGATCGTATGGGTAAAAGGGGTGGTCTATGTAGGATATAGAGAAGGAAAGTGAGGGCATTTATTAGTAGGGACAACGATAGAAGGACTAGCCATGGTCATTATAATAGGTAGTGAGCCAGAGGGTCGCTCAGTTTGACTTACATCAATTGGGATTGTGGTCAATGTCTTCCATTACCCAAACATAGATGTATTAGATTTATGAGGTGGATTATTCCTAAAAGGCGTTTGAATTAAAAAATTGAGAGAATGATTAAATAATGAATGTGGAATAATAATAATAATAATAATGATTTTGTAGTAAACTAAATATTAAAAAGACAACAAATATAAAAGAGAATAGAATAAATTAAAGAAATATATTCTTATTTTCACTACTAGCTTCCCCATAACTTTAATTTTCTTCCAACTACATCTCAATAGCTTGCAATGTTTGGTTATCACCATAAACTGGTTCCCTAAAATTTAACATTCTCTCTTGATATACAACCTATGGCATATCATGGATCACAATTATACCTCAAAATTTCATTTTAATAACTATAAGCCTATCTTATTTATTTCTCACTCTAGTTGGACATCTAGCATAATAAATCAAATTCACTTGGTGTGTTATGATGATGGGATCAAATTTAGCATATCTCATATTAAATTTCACTTTAGTAATACTATAAAGATAATGCACCCTTATACCTCTATTTGGGATTGGATTAAACCACTCATAATTAAAGGAGAATAACTGATAGTGGCTTTCACATGAATATTGTAACAGAATAACCTCTCCTCAAAGATACCATAGTATGCACTTTCATTTTCTATATGAGAGTTCCTAGAAATAAAAACATCATAATTTCCAAATTTTCTCCCTTTAATCTAAGATCTACTGTGAAATTTGTAACCATTCATTAAAATAAAGAAGGCTAGGAGTTAATAGCTTGTATAAGTTCCCATGCAAGTTCATGCTATTCTTTCTATAGAATCAATTTTTCTAGGTTATGACCCTAACAAATAAAATGAAACAATGAAATAACTGAAAGAAATGTTAGAATGCATTAAACCATGTAGGCATAATGAGTTTATGGAAAATAAAAATGCCTTAAACCATAAAATGAACTTAACCTGGATTTTCTTTTCGATTAAATGAGCATTTATTGCGGAAAACATACTGATGAACGTCTTGCAAACCAATGGAGTAAGTAAGAGTGCAAAAAATTACCTTGTAGGAATGATAGCAACTATGTCTGAAATATTTACTATAGGAAGGATAACAACTTGGCAATTCAAGAGTATGTATAGCATATCAATGTTGATTACTCTATCAGCTTGATATTTAGATGTCGAGTTTTTAGATGTCTTCCCTTGTAAGTTAAAAATTGATAATGTTGCTTGAGCTTTGCCCTCACCTCCACCTCAACATTACACCTAACATTTGTTCTATAACTTTTAAGATGTGGTTCAAAGTTGTAATTACGAAATTGGGTGGTCTCTTATGAGAGATACACTTCACATATTGAACCTTCTAGTGTGCTTTTTTCAAATATAATTTTCTTAACCTATTCACATATTTGAGTTATAAGATGTCATTCAATATAATGTTCAAGTGATTAAATCATGGGGGTAAATTGGTGATTTGAAAAACTAATTGTTTACTTCAAAAATAAAAGATGATATTTTGGATTTTTTAGTATTTAGAAAAACAAGTAACAATTATAACTTAATGCGGAATTAAACAAATTTACCAATACATCAAAATAATGATGATGATATTCTAATCAGTAGAACGAAGCATTGATTATGATTTTCACCAAGCAGTTATCAATGAATTAAAATGCAAAAGAGTAAAATGTAATAATAAAAAATCAAAACAAACACACAAGAGATTTATAGTGGTTCAATCAAATAATAACCTATATTTGCTCCCTAGAGTCCTCTCCACGTGTTGCACTATCACTACAATATCTCTCCTTTTTCCCTCATAGCAAGGTGGAGAACCCCTTTAACAAATCACTTCCACCAAACCCCGTGCGACGGAGAGTCGGATGCTTTGTCACCCTTCTAATGATGACTACAGACCTTTAATCATTTTTCTCCCTCATGAAGAAGGCAGAGAACCTTAAACTCCTTTCTCACCCTCCTAGTGATGACAAAGAATCACAAACTCCTTTCTCACCATCTTGGTGATGACATAGAACCACAAACTCCTTTCTCACCATCTTGGTGATGGAAGAGAATCATGAACTCCTTTCTCACCCTCCTGGTGATGGCAGAGAACCATGTCATTGAGCTCAAGAATTTCTTCCTAGAGCCACCCAAAAAACCTAGACAGGCACTTGGAGGAACAAGTCAAGACCCTTAGAGCAACCGTGTGAATCCCTCACACTACCTCTCCCTCATACACACAAGCACTCCCTCTTTTTTCCAAAGCTCTCCTAGATCTTCTTCTTAAATCTCCCTCCCAAGAACACTTAGTAGCCAAAGACTTGAAATAAGTCCAATGAGAGAGATTAAATATAAGATCTCATAAGAGGCCTTAAAATTCAGTTATGTAACTGTAATATAGTGAAATCATGGATCGTCCAATATGATTAGTTCAAAGTACTCCTGTTAGTACTGTATGAAGAGATAGTTGTTGTACGACCAATTCAAAGAATTAAGATGTGTTGAAACTTGATTTATATGAATTAGGTTGTTAGACCAAAGCTTATGGCACACGGCTAACCAAGAGGGGGGCGAATTGATAATTTAAAAAAATTCATCTTTTTAATTTTTAAACTAAAAAATAAACTTTAATGAGTTTTGTAGAAAATATTTTTCAACCACAATTTTAAAATTAAAAAACACAAAAATAAAAGGGAGCGAAAAAATAAAGACACGAGGTTTATAGTGGTTCAGTCAAAACCAGACCTACATCCACTCCCCGGAGGCACCCTCTGAGTATTACACTAATACCAATAGTGACTCTCCTTTTGCACCCACAGCAAGGCGGAGAAGCCTTTACAAACACTCTTTCCACCACTACCCGATGCGGTAGAGAACCGTCGTCCTTTTACATTATCCCCAGTGTTGGCAGAGAACCTTCGTCCTTTCACACTCTCCTAGTGTTAGCAGAGAACCCTTCGTCCTTTCACACTCTCCTAGTGTGAGCAGAGAATCCTTCTTCCTTTCACACTCTCCTAGTGTGGGCAGAGAACCCTTCGTCATTTCATACTCTCCTAATGTGGACAGAGAACCCTTCGTCCTTTCACACTCTCCAAGTGTGGTCAGAGAACCCTTCGTCCTTTCACATCTCCTAGTATGGGTAGAGAACCCTTCGTCCTTTCACACTCTCCAAGTGTGGGCAGAGAACCCTTCGGCTGTTCACACTCTCCAAGTGTGGGCAGAGAACCCTTCGACTGTTTACACTCTCCAAGTGTCGGCAGAGAACCGGATCTCCTTGACAGATCTTCTCACAAGAAATCTAGAAGGAAGAGGGAAAAGTGAAGTAATCACAAACCAAGAGTTAAGACTCTTACCTTTGAGTACCAAGTGAAACCTTCACGCTCCAATGGCAAGAAATCTCCTTCAAACACTCTCTCACACTCTCCTTGGCTCTTCTTTCAATAGGCATGAAGATCAGTAGGCAAAAAGATTATGTGGCAATTTGGTTTGAACTATTTATAGGAAAGACACAAAAATTCGTCCAAAAATTGTAAATTTTCAAGTCAATACGTATTGGAACATCATATACAATCGTGGATCATCCTGGACGATTTTACTTAAGTGCGTTGGAAACGAACCTAATGTATATGGGTACGAAATGACTTCATACACACATAGCGTCCCGTACGAACTAGGTTCGTCTGGTACGAACGGTTATTCCATAGGTCGGTTCCCAAAAACTGTAGAATGACACTTAATTTTTAGAGATGGTTCACTTCGTCCTGGTACGAAGTTAAGGTTCGTCGAACGAAAGTTTTATAGAGAGAAAATTGTCCCGGGACGAATACACTTCGTCCTGGACGATAGCAATTCAGAGAGCAACTCATCCTGGAACGAATACTCTTCATTGTTGAACAAAAAATTTCCATAGAACATTTCGTCCTAGGACGAATACACTTCATCCTAGATGATCGGGACTTAGAAAAATTTCCTTCGACTCCTGCTCGTTCCATTGCTCTTATGAGGAGATAACTGACTTGATCGTGCCGTATGAACTGTGTTCGTCCTGTACGATCAGTACAAATTTCTTAAGATCTCCTTAACTATTTGTGTGTATTCACTCAATTACAATCACTCCCTTTCAAAACTTAATTCAAAGAAAAAATACAAGTTTTAAATACACAAAGTATCTCATGCTGAATTTGATTTGAAGTTTTTGTAGTATGGAGTTTGATTTTTCTGAAATGTTAGTACACACAAGAGCAAAAACAACTCTTCCAAAAAGTGTTAGGAGATAACTATACATAAAACAATAATATTTGAAATCATCAAAACTATACAAGTTGCAAGAATGTAAAACATGCAAATAGCAACTCTCTTAACAAGATGATAGTCCAGGATGATCTAGATCATCATCTAGTATGGATTATCGTACTGTGCGTTTAGTGATAATAAATTATCATCCCATGCAGGTATCAAGTTGTATAGTACAATTGGTCCAATCGTCATATATGATCTATTTAGATCAATTAACCCAAAATAGTCTCCTAATTATAGGATTTATTTAGGTAAGATTTAATTACATTGTATCATATGATAGCTATCATAGAGTATGATTAGTACAAAATTTAAATTTCAAAATATTACCTAAATTATAATTAGCGGTTGAGATCTTGATTTCAACTAATCATCATATATGATCTATAAAGTATAGCTTGATTAGTTGAACTTGAATTAATTATCATAATGAGTCATTTTAATAATTTTTTTATTAGCTGGTCGTATGGTACTATTAGTTCATAAAATTCAACTTCTAATATTTTCACTAACTCACTTCCTTGAGTGTGTGTGTGCGTGTATGTTCTCCAAGCTTAGTATCCACCAAATACATGATTTGACTCTAGAAAAGTAAAAATACATAAGAATTGAAAATACAAATATTTCACAACATACTTAACCCTCATCTACCCAAACTTGAGCTGATCAAACTTGCAGCTGCATAGTGGACCTAAAATATTAGTGCATAGAAAAAAATATATGTAATAATAGCAATTAACAAGAGATAGCACAATAAGAAATCCAATAATGTTTGTTATAATAAAATCATAGGACTTAGATCTAGATTTGCAACATATACTCTTTTAGTATAAAAGCTTCAATGATTTTAGGTATCATGTTTGTCATAATCTAATCACCACTCAAGTTTGGTGTAGGCTCTAATTTTTCAACATTATTTTTTATGAAAGCGTCCTAATTTCTCTTGAATTGATGACTAATTGATAAAAAATGTACAATGATAATAAAATCATGAGTTATTTTCCACCATGATTTATTATGAATACTTTAGTTAACTCCATGTAATATAGGAAAGCTAACTTCGCTACACTACCCCAACCTAATAATATTCCATATACTAAGGCATTTTTCATTAGAAACTTTTGTTTAGCTAAATATTATATGCTATGACATCATCTTCTCACAAAATCTTTAGGACATCGATCAATGGTTGTAAGAAGATATATATTTTTTCTTTTAGATTATGAGGTACAATTATGAGAAGTGTGAGAAATATATAAGGTATAGTCATGCAAATCTCTAGTAGAAGATTATAGGGGATTATTATTATTGGTCAGGATAGGTAGGGTTAAGATGCTTGACTGTTATGAGAAAACCATCTACACATAACTCAACTCTCAAAACTCTAAAAACTCTTAATAACTTTATGATATAAATCGTACAATATGATAAGTTTAATCTCCCGTACAATGATAATGGATTGATTTATAAGATTTAAAATTGTACCAACATTCTTTTTATTTGTTTGGAGTTTATGGCATGGATTGTACCATATGAACTTTGGCTCTCCATGCACTTCTACCATGTGATGGCCTTTACTTCTCACCAAAAATGATTTTAAAGGGTGGTCTTAGAAAGGAGAAGGGTTTGTTTTAGTGGTTGAGAATAGATGATATATTTGTCTTCTAAAACATATACAGTGGCATGTTCAAGTGCTAGGTTATTCTTTGAATCATCTCTAGGATTCATAATGGTAGTAACCTTTTATATGTATTGGATTAATTTGAAATATTTAATTGGGTTTTGATCATGTCGTAATTGATGCCTATGGATAGGGGTAGGGTAATATTAATTTTATCATCAATATTGGGTATTACATTTTTTAAAGCATGTGTTGGATAACACTTGCATTCAACACTATGGTGATAAAATAAGGTTAGTGATTCTTAAGTGGTGCATTCTTAAGGGTCGTGTTTATGGTAGGATATTTATGGCGAAGGCCAGTAGCAATGTCATGGGTTGTTACTTCGGCATTAGAAATGTGAAGGTATTCATGCAATTCTTTGTTGATTATGGCTCATTTCTCCTATAAACAATTAACTATATTGTTATCCTATATGCATTTATTCTAAGATTAAAAAAAATTTACAAAGAGTAATTCAAAGTGGTATGGAAACATTAAAGAGATATGGAATTGAAGAGTTGTACCGACAAAGAGGCTATAAATGTTGTACAAAAAATTTTCTTTGTTGACAACCTTTGAGTTGGTGATGGGTGCCTCCATTTATCTTCCATAGACTTCTTCAACTTCTTCCATCTTGAGCTATCATATTTTTGATATTGGGAAGGGTTTTTTTATTACTCAATCTCTTTTTCTTTCCATGGAATGTGAGGAGAAGTGAGAAGTGAGGATTGTTTTTGAAAACTCACATAAGAAGGCTAAAGAGTCATGTTGAGAGCTTGTGAGAAATGGAGGATTCCAACCTTATTTATAGAATTATATGCTCTATTAAATCATACAATACACTATTAATAACATAGTACAAACCATACCATACCATATCAGCCCAAGAACTTTCTAACATCTATTTTGACTAGGTCAATCATGTAGTATGATTGGATTCATGTAGTACAAACTTTAAATTTGATTGTCCTAACAATTATGCTAAATGCCTAGTTGATTAAGTCAACTCATATAACATGAAGTTTTCTATTGTTCATTCTAAAAATAAGCATAACAATAACATTCAAATACAAAACTCACAAATGTATTACATACACATGGATCAATTTATCATAATGGTCAAGGCACCTAAGTCTATCACTCTTCACCTAGTTTTGAGTTCTCTAAACCTTTCATAGGTAAGTTTTTCATAAAAATATCTAATAATTAATTTTATAAATCCATAAATTAAATATCAACATTTATCATAGATATAGAATCTCTATTAAAATGGCATTTAACATCAATATGCTTTAGGCATGAATGTTGAATTATTATTTTTTGACACAAATGGCACTATTTTTATCACAAAACATTGGGATTTTTTGCACCTACATGCGAAAATAAAAAAAGTTGTTGCTTTTGTCATAATATTTGGGAAACACAACTTCTTATAGAAATATATTCTTCAATGGTAGTGAATAGAGCTATAATTTTTTTTTCTTGATAAGGTAATTAGTGAGTGTCCAACAAACTTGTATATTCATGATGTGATTTTACTATCAATCTTACATCATAAAAAAGATAGATTATGAATATCCTACCAAATCAAATGACATGCTATCTTTAGCATACAAGATACTTAAGCTAGGCGTCTGTATGAGATACTGGAGAATTCTTTTTACTGATATCAAGTAAGAATGTTTATAATATACGTGAAAATGTACACACAAATATATACTAAGTATAAAGTTAAACCTATTAATAGAGAAATATAGTAGTGATCCTATTAAGCTATACCTCTTTAGATCTACTAGTTTGCCATTGGTGTCCTTATTTGATTATATAGTAGTGATCATGGGGATATTCATGATTTTATATCATTCCATATCAAATAATTTTATTAGTTTAATGATATTGTTAGTTTGGATTAAAAAGGTAAAATCTTTTTCCATCGTACTCCTTTCAAATTTATGGCTCGTAGTAGATGAGAACCCTATACATAACATTTCATTTGTGGATCTAAATAATATGTCATATTCATATATTTGTATAACAAGAATGTTATATCATATTCTTATGATAAATAATGTGATATAATTGTTCCCTTTCACAATAGATTTTTAAATCCTAAGGGAAGAATGATTGGCCTCATTCAAGAATGAGGTCAATACTAGCTATTTAAAAAATAGTAAATAATGCCTTATATCATCTTATTACTTCTTTGTAGCCTCCTTTTTGAATTAATTTGTAGGTTTCAGTTTAATTACATGGCTTTAAGAAGTTTTATCATATTTGGATCCTTTGGAATTAAATATTGCACATCTTTATGAATGTTCACCTCATGGACTGCGAAGGGTTGTATATTAGCTAAATTAATAGCCTAAATAAAATTTTTCTTCCTATAAAGCATTCCAAATATGAGATGGAGAATGAATAATTCCATAGTTTTAAATCTTTTTTCTAAAGCCATGAACCATCAGTTTATCTTGCATGTATGTTCAATTCTAAGGGAAAGTAATCTTAGTGATACCATTAGCCTTTTCGAATGTACACTCATGAAATTTATTTTAGAACTAGAATTGACCAAGATTCCACTTATTATGATTCCATCATTCTTTTCTATGATATAAAGGCATTATTATACTCTTCATTCCAAGCTTAAGGTATTCTTCAAAGGATGTCATGACTAACCTATTTAAAGCAAAAAGAACCTCAATTAAAAATCTCTCAGTGAAAAGTATTATTTACCTCATTGAATCTTTAAGATCCTTAATCAAAGTTTCTCAAAAGTCCTTTGACATTGAAACCTTTATATACACTAAGCTGTGTAAGGATATTTTTTAATGGGATAAGACATTATAATATATCATTTTTTTTAAGTTGAATTTTTCTTGGGATCCTTGTAGATGATTTCTTCATTGATAATGATAACATTTCCTTTTGTTTTTACTTGATGGCTACTTCTTTAATGGAGGTGGCAATACTTTACCACTCTTAAACTATACCGGAATCACTTCATTCAACCTAGATTCATTAAATGAAGCAATATCTTTAGGTCAATTATTGAGTTATAAAAAGTAAAATTTTAAGTGTATATGTTTAAATGAAAATTTACTTAATTCTTGTTACTTTGTGTAATAAATCTTTAAAGACACAATATATGAAAAAAAAAGCATAGCACTAAAGTGCTCGCAGAGGGAATCTTTTGTGCACTTACAAAGGACTCAATGTCATAGAACACAAAATGTTCTTGATTCGTTGCTCAACAAGAGACTTATTTTTGTTCAAACATAGAGTTTAGCACCACATGCCAAATTTCTAGTTGAAATACCCCATAATATAATATGGAAAAATCACTTGTTTTATATTATCTAAGTATCTTTCAGAACCAATAATAATCATTTATAAAAAATAATAAGTACAACAAAAGTAACTTTCATTATCATTTCATCAAAACATGTATGCATTTTATGTACCAAAAGAATAATTTATAATAGCCATGATCACATCCTTTAAACAATTCTATTAAAATATACTTCCATGACTACAAAAATAAATAGAAAATACAAAAGTAATACCTAATCCTAATTTGTATATGATCTACATCATTTCATTGGGTATTTGCACTTTCCTTAAATCTTGTAAAAAAAACCACATAATGAGAAGAAGCTCAACAGGTTGCTAGAACCTACTGTTGTAGTCAATGCATAGAAAGTATAATGATAAGCATGCAAATTATTTAGTTTGTGTTAGTGAAGTATGCTATTGCAATTCATATAATAGGAATGAACCATGAGCAATCATAATCATGTAATTGATAAGTAATCATACAATTTTATCAAAGCATCATATAAAAGGTTGTAAGAAGACTATCAAGTGGACCATTAATGCTTGTAAGCATGTTGTGCATGCAATATGTTCCCATTCTCATGGATCATGTGTATTATATATATATGTAACTATATATGTATCATTATGCATCATGTTATCATGTTATGTATGTTTGAAAGAGTTGCTATTTAGCTTTGTATGTTTTACACTCTTGCAACTTGTATGTTTTGCTGATTCCAAATATTATTGTTTTAATTATTATTTTTTCCTAACACATTTTGGAAGATTTGTTTTTGCTCTTTTGTGTACTAACATTTCAGGGAAATCATACTCCAGATTGTTGAAGACTTCAAATCAAGATCATCTTAGAATATTTTATAAATTGAAGTCTATATTTTTCATTTTATTGATTCTGTGAGAGTGTGATTGTAATTGAATAACTAAGCACACACACACACACACTACAGTACGAACCAGGTTCGTACAAGACAATCTGTTCAGTTATATATTCCCAAAAGAGAAATGGAACAAATAGAGAGCTAAAATTTTTTCTTAGTTCATCCAGACGATATTTATCATTCGTTCCAGGACGATCGTCTCTGTCGCTGTTCATCCAGACGATATTTATCGTTCATCCCAGGATGATCGGCTCTGTCACTGTTCGTCCATATGATATTTAGCATTCATCTCAGGGTGATCAGATCTATTTACTGCTCATCCATACGATATTTATTGTTCGTCCCAGGATGATTTTCTCTGTTCTGAAAGCTTGAAGTTCATCCTGCATTTTCTTACCAATGAAGTTTGTATATAACTGTTCGTACCGGATGAACCATGTTCGTATGGGATGATGATCGGGTATAAAGGTAGTTCGTACTAAATTTCATTGAGTTCATACGCAACAGTTTTATACTATTCGTATGTACAAAATTCGATCGTACGGGATGACCGTGGATGCTTAAAAATTGAAATTTGCAGTTTTTGGATGGTTTTTCATATATTTTCTATAAAAGGTCCACTTAAGACTGTCATGAAATCTTTTTATCACTTGGTCTTTGTGAATACTAAAGGGAATTTGAAGGAGAGAGTGAGAGAGAGTGTTTGAAGGATATTTCTTACTAGTAGAGCGTGAATGGTTCACTTGGTTACTTAAAGGTAAGGATCTTTGTATGTTCTTTGTAATTTCTTTACTCTTTTCTCTTGTCCTTCTAGATTTCTTATGAGAAGATCTTTCAAGGAGATCCGGTTCTCTGCCAACAATCGAGGAGTGTGAACATCCAAAAGTTCTCTGCCTACACATAGAGAGTGTGAACAGTGAAAGGTTCTCTGTCTACACTTGGAGAGTGTAAAAAGTGGAAGGTTCTTTGCCGACACTTGGAAGGTTTAAAAGGATGACGATTCTCTACCGCACTGGGTAGTGGTGAAAGAGAGTTTTTGTGAAGGCTTATCCGCCTTGCTGTGGGGACAAAAAGAGATGCACTACTGATAATAGTGCAATACCTGAAGTGGGAGACTTCAGGGAGTGGATGTAGGTCGTGTTTGACTACACCACTATAAACCTTTGTGTCTTTTTTATTTTTGCTGCCTTTAATTTTTGCTTTTTATTATTCAGTGGTTGAAAAAATTATTTTTGTAAACATAAAAATTAACTTGCTCAATTTTTCAATCGGTTTCAAATTTTTAATTACAAAAGAAGAAAAATTTTAAATTACCAATTCACCCCCCCCCTCTTGGTTAGCCTTTGGGACATAAGTTTAGATCTAACAACTTAACTCATATTCAACAAGTTTCAACAACTTAACATTTTATTTTATTGAATGATTAAAAAGTTACAAGTTGACAAACATAAGATAAAAAAATAAATAAACTAAAATAAGGGCTAGAAATGACCTGAATTTTTTGTTACAACCCCATTTACCCTTCTTCACCTTTCTTCACCCCAATATAAGACTCTAAATACAAGAACACAATTTATACACTCCCTAAGAAAGCCCTCGCACTCACAAAAATGATTCCATAATATGCTGACCATTATAATAAGTTTAATGCTACTATTTATAATTTTACAAGTTAACCAAATGAGCATTGTAGTGCCCGCTTGTTGGCATTGTGACTTTTCTAAACCGGCACATTAGTTTACTATTAAATTCTTCGGTTCACCAATCCAACTTACTCTCACTACGTCGCTAGGCCATTTGGTGTTGTGATGCTGACTGGACAGCTTTAGTGTTAAGCTCTTTAATAAAAGGTTATTAATATCTCTACTGAGGTGCTGAAGGTGTGATGCTGCGGTGTTGGTCCAATTTTCATGTTTTTTACTATTTTTAGGCACCAAACACCAGGATTATAAGCTCACATAACATAACAAAGTTAATATGTAATAAACAATTTTTATCTTATTAAATTCCCCAAACTTTAAATTTTACTTTTCCTCAAGCAATGAATATTGCACTATGTTAAAAATAATTTATCTTCTTTCTTTAGTCTAAGTTTTTTAATGAAATGAAATTTACAATCTATGTATTTATATAGTACATAAGTTGGAAGATTTTCCAATAAAATAATTTATAACATCCTGGTCTCTTATTTTAAATTAATGTTCCTTTTAAACCAAACTCCCATGGGTGAAGAATTTTGACAAGCTTACTTACGTTTACTCAAAATTTTAAAATTAATGAAATTTCTTGTTTAGTTAATCCTTAAATCTACTTATAAACTTTCTTCTAATAATTCCCTTAGGAGTATTCAAGTAGGACTAGGCACCACTTGCACAAAATTTTAATATTTAGGTACTTAATAATTGATCTTTTTATTTTATTTTATTTTTATTTGGCTTAGTACCTAATAAAGATTTTAAATATCTATCTATTACCTCCACTTACCATTTTTAAGTGGGTCCAGATATCGTTAGTACCATTTTTTATATGTAGGTACTTTTAGCCTTTTCTAAATTTTTATTTTATTTTTTTATTTTATTTTATTTGCTAAAATACCATATTTATTGTTGAATTCCTGTATATTACCACCACTCATTATATTAATCTAAAGTTGTTAGAGGTTTAATACTTCCCTACTTGCTTTTTAGGAGATTTAGAATTAATCTATAAGTTAATTTACAATAATCCTAAAATTAAATAGTTCGTTGTAAGTAGTCATGCTCTTAAGTGATTTTTTTGAAGTTAATTTATCTACAATTACTAATTTTAAATAAAAATTTTTGCTCTTATTTATAAGTATTTTGTTAGGGAAATTTGTCAATTGTTCCCTATTAAATACTTATGAATCTTAATTTTGAATTTTTCAAAATTCATAACTCAGGAAAATAGTGCATAAGGCAAGTAATAAATCAAAATTTGGAGAAATATCATTTCATTAAAACTTTTGCCAAATTACACCAAACAAACTTATGAAAACTTGTAGGAACTTTACAACTAATAACAATAAATATTAAATAAACTTAACTGAAAAAAAAAAATCAAAAATTAAAGGTAAATACTAAATAATAAAAATAAATTTTAACAAAATAAATTAAAAATTTGAAAAAATACAAAAAACTAAAAATAAAAACTACAATTAAAATAATAGTAGGCCTCTATCTACTCAACATCATCATCTCATTCTTTTTGTTCTTCTTTTGGTGTTATTATCAAAGTTTATGCTCCTACTTATATTGTCAAGGGGGTGTACTAGGGAAAACGTTTACATGACCATGGGAGTCTATTTCCTAGCTCTTAAATATGCCAATTAGGTCTATATTTTTTATCAAGCGAATATTGATACAGTTGTTGGTTCTAGTGCATCATATGGTCGTAGGAGGTATACATCCCTTCTTCTAACCCATTTAGCTATTACCCAAAGTAATTAACATAAGCATCAATCTATTCAACTTTCTCTCAGAGGTCTGCCACCTAATCACCTATAATCCTAGGATCTCTGCCCCGTTGTTACATTAGTTGACATAGGTTGATTTGGTAGGCCAATCCCTCACCATGCTCTGACATAGTTATTTTGAAAAACATGATCTTAGATCTAGTTAACATAGAAGCATGTGTGATCCTACCTTAGGTTTCCTATTGTTGTAAACCTGAATCAAACACTATGATTTTGATGATAATAAATATTATTGTGTCAATTACTACTTTCTCTTATTTTTATGAAATTTTTCTTTGTGTTTGTGTGTACTAACATTTCAGGAATTTAATCCACTGTTCACTTGTAATTCTGATTAGCTCAAAACTGGGTACAATAGGGTTACATTCAATTTTCATTTTATTTTGTATTTTCTCTTTTCTTGAGTCGTATCATGTAATTGGGTAGATATCATTATTTGATTAACCTTGAACACATATAGGGGGTGGGATAAAAATGTTTTTGAGAGAGTTGTTTTCTTAAGTAATTCATATTATATGATCTTGGTTTCATACTACATGATTTTTATTCGTACTGCATGAAATGTTATGTTATGTCAAAACTCTAGTCGCCAAAGTTTAAAAAGATACTAATTTTGTACTAATCGTACAACACAATTTGGTTCATATTGTATACCCTAATTAAAATCTTTTTTAATTAATTCCTCAATATCAGACAATCAAATCATGGATACTTATTAAGATTAGTCATATTATATAATAGCGTTCGCACTATATGATTACTTGTGTATGAAATCGGTCATCCTAGAGATCTTACTAAATGAAATCCATGATTTTAATACTGATCATACCATATAATATCCACAGTGGTGGACGATCATCCATGTATGAAGTTAGCTGTCCCAAGGATCATCTTAAACAAATAGAAATAATTTTTATAGTTCATATCATATGATGTTTTGATCGTACTATACAAAATGTTTGTAATAATTGAACAGTTTGTCTGAATGATCTTGTTGAATGAGTCTTAATTATACTGATCATATTGTATTATATCATACTGTACAAATATATGATGGATCTCTTAAAATTTAGGGTTTTTTAAGCCCACTATTTAAGGATTTGTAATACTCTTATTAGAAGATCTTTTGCTATTGGGTTGACCTGAGAGAGAGCTTAAAGAAGGAAGATAAGAGAGCTTTGAGAGAGAGAGAGAGAGAGAGAGAGAGAGAGATCCTTGTGAGAGAGAGTTGTAAGGGATTCACAAAGGTTGCTCCACCATCTTCTTCAAGCTTCTTCCTTAGTTCCTTAGTGGCTCTGTGGAGACTTTCATCAATATCAGGTTCAAGGTTCTCTGCCTACTCCTCCAAGTAGGAGTAAAAGGATTTCAAGGTTCTTCTCCTACTCCATGAGGAAGTAAAAGGATTTTCAGGTTCTCTGCTTACTACAAAAGGAAATAAAAAGAATCAAGATACTCTGCCTCACCAGGACGGTGGAAAGATTTTGTAAGTGCTTCTCCACCTTACTATGGGGGCAAAAGAAGAGACACAACTTTTAGTGCAATACCTGTAAAGGAGATTTTGAGGAGTGGATATAGGTCAAGTTGAATGATCGACTATAATTATGGTGTATTCTTTCATTTTACTTTTTTGCATTTAATTTCTATATTATTCTGTGATTGAAATATCTGATTTGTGTTATTATGAAATTAGTTTTGCTTTCGCATAAATTATTTATTTTAAAATATTCAAAAAGATTTTCTTTTTATCTTAAGAAAATTTTAAATAACAAATTCACCCCCAAGCCTTGGGCTAGTTAATAAATGTTTAATAATCCTCATAAACTTTTAAGTGGTCTCAGAGCGAGATTCATAATTTAAGTTTTAAAAAATATTTGAAAAAATATCTATGGCTAACTTATATAATCGTAATAATGTAGAAGGATTTTCAATCACTGTAATACCTCTATTTGATAATATTTCTTTTGATTTTTGAAAAATTTGCATGTCCACCTTTTTATAATCAATTGATTATCACATGTGGATGTTAATTCAAGAAGGTTATTCTACACCTTCACACTTTGTAAATGACATAAAAATTGAACTTCCCTTATATCTCCCTATCACAATGTGATGATAGAGATTTAACCCAATTGAATGCCAAATGTTTTAACTATTTTTTTCTATGCTTTAAAATTTAAAGATTATATTCATTTTTCAACTTTGTTCAACTGGTAATAAGATTTGGGATAAACTCTACATAACATATGAAGGAATAAAGGAAGTGAAACAATCTAGGTTAAACATTCTTCTTCATAATTATGAACTTTTTTGCATGAAACATAATGAATCTATTTCTGAAATGTATACTATGTTTACTTAGATTACTACTTCCCTAAATTCCTTAGGAAGATAACTTACAAATTAGGAAAAAGTAAACAAAATTCTTCATTGTTAAATATCTTCCTATGATGCAAAAAACACTATCATTATTGATTCTAAAGATCTGAATGTTTATTGTATTGATTACTTACTTCAGTCACTCATTGCCTATGAGCATGGAGTGAGTCAAAGAAAGCTTTATGCAGGTGAAAAGAGAAAAGAGAAAATTATAGCCTTAAAGGCTAATAATTTTGATATTGACCATTCTGGACAAGATGATGATGACATTGCACTGATGATTGGGCAATTTAAGAGCCTTTTAAGGAAAAAGAAAAATTGTCATAAAAAATAAAATAAAGGTAAGACTGATAAAAATTCTAAAATTTCTTTTAATGTTATATGCTTTGAATGTCGAAAGCTAGGGCACCTGAAGTCTGATTGCCTAACTCTTAAAGCTTACCTAAGTAAGGAGAAGGGTGAAGAAAAAGCTAAATTCAAGAAGGGCAATAAAAGGACTCAAAAAGCTTTCTAAGTAGACTCAACATCAGAATCTTCTAAAACTGAAGTAGAAGATGAGGTAACCAACCTATGCTTAATGGGAGATGATCATCTTGATCATTTTGATCAAGAGAAGGTATGTGAGCTTATCTATGATCAATTATTTAATGTTTTTAAAAAATTCATATTGCATATAGGAAGCTTAAAAAATCACATGTCAGCTTTAAATCTACCTTTTTAATTCTAGAGAAAGAGCATGAATGACTAAGAAAAGATCATTCCACTTTGGATAGTAATCACATAGGTTTGTTAGATGAATTTCTATTTTAAATAAGAAACATTATGAATTAACTGATGAGCATTATTTCTTAAAAAAATTACCTGTTGAATTAGAAAATGCATTCAAGGAATTAAAAACTCTTGCATATCAATTAGATAGTAGTGAGCATGCAATAAAATTAAAAGTTTCAAGCTATAAACAAGCTAATGAGTTTCTAAGAGCATAATCCATTTCATCAGAGAATAATAAACAACCACTTTCATTTCAAAAAATTCAAAAATATTCATCAATGCAAGCATCATTTAAACCTAAGAAGACGCACAAGAACCCGAATAGATTAGTAAATTCTTTTCTTAGTGTTAGATGTTTTTCTTATGGCATGCTAGGACATATCTCCCACACTTTCACTATTCACCATAGATTACATTTGGTATAGAGACCAAAATTTTAAAATTCATAGCATATCATGCATGCATTTCATTCTTCTTTCCATAAGATGGAACCTAAACTTATTTGGGTTCCCAAATCTAACATATGAAGATTTTGTAGGAATACTCACACAGAAGGCCTCATGAGAGCATGTGATACATAGACAGTGGATGTTGAAGGCATATGACTGGAGATGCAAATCAATTCATTTCACTGGAGGTCAGGGTAAGAGGCAAGGTGACACTTGGAGATAATACTACCTTGAGAGTGGTGGGCTCAGGTATAATTGGCAGCATCAAAAATTTTATTATTAAAAATATTTTATTGGTAGATGGATTGCAATATAATTTGTTTAACATAAGCCAGCTTTATGATAAAGGATTTACATTAATTTTTTTTCTACCAGGTGCATGATTAGATTAAATGAAAACACTATTATAAGGAAATAGAATTAATAATGTTTACATGCTTAATTTGAACTATATTGAACCTGCTACTTCTTTTTGCTTAAAAATTTTTGTTGATGAATCCTGATTGTGGTATAGGATATTGTGTCATGCAAGTATGAAAAAATAATTATATTCTAATTAACACGCTAGAGAGAGAAGCAATAGGTTTTTTCAAATTTTGATTTCGCGGTTTTTCCGCTAACCACATCGCCTGGAGTTGGCGATGACGGTGGAGGGCCGTCGGCCATCGGTCGGTGGACTGAACTCTTCAGGAGACTTGGATGGACTTTTGGGAACGAAGGAAGAACGGAGTCGGTTGCTTCACCATTCTAAATCGGATCAAGGATCTTCTAGAAAGAGTGCTCCTTTGGTAATCAGAGAAGTTACAGATGGCCTGGCTAAGAAGGTGATTAAATTTGTGGAAGGAAAAGGTAAAAGCATTATAGCTAACTCTGATTGCAATTCTCCGGTAATTGAGAAGAATCATTCAAGTTCTAAACCAAATGACGCTGAAGCTTCCTCCTCAGATTTTAAAATTTTTGTTAAAAAATTTGGATATTCAAATGCAATCTCTGACCCTTGGCCAGCGATAAATGCGAATACCCCCAATGAAGTTAACGAAAATTCTAATTCTATGGATAAGCTACATTCGGTTCCTTGTTCTGATCCTCTCATCAATCCTTACTTGCAATCAGAAAATAGAAATCTTTCTTCCAATGACAATTCTACAAAGAGAGGCGATTCAGATCCGAAAACTTTTTCTGGAAATGCTTGGGTTAAACCTCATCATATTAAGCTTAATTATAAGATGGATTCTACTCCGTTATCTGAGGATGGAATTGCTATTTTAATGGATTCTATTTCAGAAAAAGCTAATTCGCAAGTCCTAAGGAACTCTCTGGTAATCAAAGTATTGGGTAATAACATCCCATTCCCAGTTTGTAGTAGAGAACTGAGGAAACAATGGTCTAGATATGGTAATTTTCATCTTACAACTCTGGGGCTCGATTGGATTCACTATTCATTCACCAAGGAGGAAGCAGTGGAAGAAATACTAGAAGGAGGACCATGGTATATAGGAGGCAATATCATTGGGTTGGACAAATGGTCACCCAACTTCTCCCCTGAAACTCTTAAAGGACTTACAGCTCCTATTTGGATTTGTCTGCCTTGCCTTCCCTTACATTGCTGGGATAGGGAAAATATTTGTAGAATTGCTTCCAAAATTGGCTCCCCAATTTATCTGGATGGTAATTCTTTTAAATGGGGAAAAAGAGAGTACGCACGTGTCTGTGTTCGATTAAATTTGGATGAAAAGATTCCTAAAGGAGTTTGGATAGAAGGTTTGCATGGAAGATCATTCCAAAAAGTTGAATATGAAAGAATCTCTTCACTGTGCTACCATTGTGGTAAATTGGGGCATACAAAGAACCTCTGTTCTTTACTTATCCAACCTTCTTCAGTAACAGCCCCTGAGATTAGCAAGAAGATAGTAAATTCAGCGGAAGAAATAGATAAAGAAGATGCTCAAGATGAATTGGGACCCTCGATTCAAGTCAAATTAAAAAAAAAAAATAGGCAGCCGGATTCTTCTTTTTTAAAGCAGAAATCAGAATTTTTGAAGAAAACAAATTTCAAGCAGAAAACTATTAGGCAAGTCTATATGCCAATCCAAACTAATCTGGACAGTGAAGAGGGAGAAATCATTGAACCAATGCAGTTGCAGATTTCGGGTAACAAGACGACAAACTGTAAAGTGGATAGTTTGATTCCAGATGTAACTATGAATAATAGTTTCAGTTCTTTAGAAGAAGAAGTTCTGGATCATTCAGAAGAAGGCTCTAAAGACTTAAACAACTCTTCGGATATAGTTGCTTCTCATTCCTTATTAGAGCAAATTAAAAAATGTTCTACTGCTGCAGTAGAGAAGATAGATATTAACACTGAAGATAAAAATGCTAATATCAGGAACATCATCGAAGCTGATTGTATGGAAAAGACTAATTTCTCTTTCTGAAGTTATCAAGGGGGTGGGTTGTTTGCGAACTCTAGTAAATCCTGAGGGATTACTTGCGAACTCAAACATAACCTTTCAAAAATCTGATTTCAAACTTCAAAAGGAGCTGAAATCCTTGGGAAAGGATAACATTATCTCTCATAGCAGGAAAGGAGGAGGATCTACTAAAGGTAAGAAAGGGAGCAATCCCATTTCTTATCAACCATGACTTTCATATTGTTTTGGAATTGTAGGGGGGCAAGGAAGAAAGAGGCCTCCCACTATTTGAAGGAATGCATTAAAGATTTTGGGTGCAACAACAAGACAGGGGGAGCTAGAATCATGGAAAGATAGACAAATGCTTCTTGAATTCGGCTGCTTTGCTCTCTATTATAAATCCAGTGGTTAAACATCTTCCTAGAATAGCGTCTGATCATTGCCCCATTCTTGTAAACTTGTTCAATCCAACTATTCGTAGAAAAAGGTTAATCAAGTATGAAGAAGTTTGGTCCTCTTATGCCGCTTCTACAGGTATTATTAAAAAATCTTGGAATCAAAATATGGTTGGTGATCATGCTTCGGTTTTAAATAAAAAGTTTAAGAGAGTTTTGAAAGCTCTTTACCACTGGAGTAAAATCAAACACCAAAACCTATTTGAATTGAAGGAAAGGCTGAAATTAGAAATCTCTGAATTGCAATTAGAAGAAGCAGATGGAGGGGGGCTGACTGAAGACAAATTACAAATGCTGAGATCCAAAGTTTTACTGCTTAATATTACATTATCTAGATTGAACTCCTGGTGGAAGCAGAGAGCAAAAACGAAATGGCTTAGAGACGGTGACTCAAACACAAATTTTTTTCATGCCTACGCTTCGGGAAGGAGGAGTTCTAATTGGATTAACCAAATTAAGGGAGGTAATGGTGAATTAACTGCTGATCCTCCAGAAGTGGAAGATATATTTGTCAGCTTTTTCAAAAACAAATGGCAAGAGAAAGATTGCTGTTTTTCTGGTTGGCCGAAACCATTCAATGTGCTTAATGAATTTGACAAGGGTGTCCTTTTGAAAGAGTTTAAGAAAGAAGAGCTTGATGAGGTGGTTAAGCATTTAGAAGCAAATATTTCTCCTGGTATAGATGGGATTTCTTACTCCTTCATCAAAACCTTTTGGTCTATCATAAGCAATGACGTTTGGAAAGCTATTCTATCATTCTTTCAACTAGGAACCATGTGTCCTAGTTGGAAGGAGAATTTGATCACATTAATCCCAAAAACAGAAAATCCGATGCTCCCTTCTAGTTTCAGACCTATTAGTCTATGTCTTTCAGTTTATAAACTGATAGCCAAGATGTTATTAAACAGAATGCTATTCATTATTCCAAAACTTGTTTCAGAAGAACAAGCTTCTTTCATCAAAGGCAGATCTAGCTCTTAACACAATCTTTTAGCTCAAGAAGTTTGCAACAAATTTAGATTCTCCAAAGCTAAAAAGGGTTAATGGCTATCAAAATTGACATGGAACAAGCTTATGATAGTATGAGTTGGTCCACTCAAGTCTTGAAGAATTTGGGGTTCCCAGATAAGTTTGCTAATTTCCTCATCCAATGTGTTTCAAATACTAAATTCTCTATCATTATTAATGGAAAATATTCGGAATGGATTGAAGCAAAAAGAGGATTTAGACAAGGTTATCCTCTTTCTCCCTTTCTCTTCATTTTATGCTCTCAACTACTCTCAGATGAGGTTAAGCAAAATGGCAAAGAATTGGGGATTAAGATAGCTCCTAATGTTGAGAATATTTTGCATCTTCTTTATGTCGATGACATAATTTTCTTCTTGAAAGCTAAAGGGAGTTGTGTGAAGAAAGCAAAAGAAATTTTAAATCGGTACTGTAAATGGACCGGGCAAAAGATCAATATCCAGAAATCTTCCATTCTCTTTGGTAAGTCGGTTAAGAGAAAAAGGAAGAAAAGATTGTCCAAAATCCTGAAATTTAAAGAGGTTCAAGAACTGAAATATCTTGGGATTAATATTATGCTAAGGAGGTCGGGTAGGATGGATTTCTCTCATCTTCTAATCAAAGCTAATGAGTATTTGAATATTTGGGGCAACAAATACATTTCTTTAGCAGGGAAGATTCTTCTAGTCAAATCTATTCTGTCATCCTTTCCAATCTACCACATTACTCATTCCTTAGTTCCTTTGAGTTTACTCAAAGAACTAGATAAAATGTGTAGGAATTTTCTTTGGAATAAACAGGATGGTAGCAAAGGTCTTCATTATATTTCTTGGGAGGTTCTATGCAAGCCTATTGATTTGGGAGGTCAAGGCATTCAATCCTTGATTTCTAAAGTTAAACCTTTAAGAGAAAAGTTCGCTTGGAAACTAATTTCAGGAGATTCATCTATTCTCTACAATATTCTTGCGGCCAAGTATGGTACTTTACCTTGGAACATTCAACTTAAAGCTCAAAGTTCTCCTACAATTAAAATTATCGTTAGTGGTTCTCAAGCTCTTCAAGATGTATTGAGATGGATAATCTATAAGGGGAATAACATTAACATTATTTAAGATGTTTGGATTTATGACAAACCAATTTCAAGATGGCCCACTTTTATAGCAGATTTGTGGCAGCATATCCAGCATTTGGATTTCTTCATACAAGATGGAAAATGGAATGAAGAAAAATTAAAACTTTTTTTTGGGCCTGAATTGGTTGATATTATTATGAATATCAAAATTTATCCTGATTATATCCAAGATCAACCGGAGCTTAAATTTAGATTCTCAAGTAAAACAATCTCTTCATTAATTTCTTAATGTTATGGTTCAAATAAAGAAGAAGATCTTACATGGAAATGGAGGAAAAAACTGTTGTTGAATCCACGTGTAAATATTTTCTGGTGGAGGCTTAGTTTAAATGCTATTCCTTCTTATTATTTCCTTAATTCCAGAAATCTATCAAGATTAATAAACTGACCGAGAGGGTGTAATACTGAAGAGAACAACTTGCACATAGCAACCAAATGCCAACAATTGGACCAGATTTTCTATATCTTAAGAAAATGGGGAATAACTATTCCTTTTTTTAATTCCATGGAAGATTGCTTTGTAGCTTTGTCCTTAATGGCTTCTAATGATCCTTATACTGGTAACATTTACTGTTCAGTGGTTTATTTAAACTGGATCAATAGAAATAAAGTGACTCATGGAAGTATTGAAGACTGCTCATCTTTCATAACTGCCAATGCTTTCAGTATGGCTATAGCATCCTTCAAAAATAATTCGATTTACTGGGAAACTAACCAGCTTTCACAGCTGTTAAGCCATTGGTTTCCTCCTCCAACCGAATGGGTTAAATTAAATATAGATGCTACAGTTAAGAGTAACTATGATGCTGGAATAGGCGGAGTACTAAGAGATCACAAAGGTAGATTTCTATGTGCTTTTGGTATCAAACACAAGCATTGGGATTCAGCACAAATGGAAATGAAATCCATCTTATCAATAAAGGATTTTATGCTCCAAGAGAGATATAATTTCAAAGGAATCATAATAGAAGGGGACAATAAAAACATTATAGATTTTTTCAATAAAATCTATAATAAGCAAGCATGATTTGAAGAAGTTCTCGACAACTTGGACTTCTCTTTTATTTCCGAATTCAATCAGGTTTCTTCAACTTTGTCCATAGAAATAACAATAAATTAGCTGATTATTGTGCTAATTATGCTTGCTCCTTAGATTTTTTTTGGGATAGTCTCAATTGTAATAATGTTCCTCCAAGATTTTCCTTGTTACTCAAGGAGGACTGTGATTGTGGAACAATCACTTAGTTTCTTTTGTATTTCTCTTTAATAAAATCTTGCTATATGCATTTCCTCAAAAAAAAAAAACTAGCAAAATATGTGGAGTAAGAAGGAGGATATTAAGGTTATAAATTTGGATTTAGGAGACTTTTTATCTGAAGATGGAACTTCTATTAAGTTGCATGTGGATAATGAGATGGAGAACTCTAGAAAGCTTCAAAACTCTTTAGTAATTAAAATTTTTGGAATCAATGTCCCATTCCCTATTGTAAGTACTGAACTAAGGAGGCAATGGGCTCCTTTTGGGAAGTTTCATCTCACTACGCTTGGATTGGATTGGGTCTTTTGTTCGTTTTATGACAAATCTTCACTGGATGCCGTCCTCTCAAATGGACCCTAGTTTGTCAATGGGGTGATTATTGGTATGGACAGATGGTAGCCAAATTTCTCTCCAGCATCCTTAAGAGGTTTGTTAGCTCATATCTTGATTAGGATGCCTAACCTTCCATTACAATGTTGGGATGAGATCAATATTTTTAGAATTTCCTCTATGGTTGGTAAACCTTACATGATTGATGGAAACATGTTCCAATGGGGAAGGAGGGAGTTTGGAAGGTTTGTGTTCATATCAATTTAGATACTCAGTTACCTCTTGGAGTTTGGGTGGAAGGGAGATTTGAAAATTTCTTTCAAAAAAATAGAATATGAAAGATTGCCAAATTTTTGTTTTGTTTGTGGCAAAATTGGTCATATGAAGAATAATTATTTAGAGAAGTGTTTGGATGAAAATATAGTTCCAAATGAAGTTGAAAATCCATCTAATCAAATGGAGGAAGGAAATTCAAAAATGAAGAATAATTTGTCTGTTGAAGCTTCTAGTGTTGCAAAAGAAGGCAATGGTCCATGGTTGCAGGTTAGTTATGGAAAGAAAAGAAATACTAAATTTGCTTTCAAGAAAGTTAACCCACTGATCAAGGAGAAGATGGTTAATAAAAATTCTGGAGGTGATACAACTAATCCTAGACAGAGCCTTGGTGATGCTAAGAAGAATTCATTGGTGAAGGAGGCTTGTGTGCAGGTAGATAATGCTGATGGATGTAAAGCATCTAAGAATAATTCAAGCCAAGAGACTTCAAAATTTCCATGAATGATGATCACTGAAGCTAATGGTATGTTCTCCAACACATCTAGTATTTCCTTTGAAAACAAATTCAATATCCTGGATGGTTTGGTAGAGGAAGGAGAGATTATTTTATCTGAGGAGGTAGATGCCATTAGGGTTGATGATATGGTCAGGTTCAATAAAGATGAAGATATTATTTTCAAGGCTAATATACAGGAAGTGAAGGAAGGTATTCATTTCAAGGATGGTGGTTCCTCTAATGTTATGAGGAAAGGTTCCAAACAATTAAAAGGGTTGGGACCTATTAAATTGGTTCCAAGGAGTAGGAGAGCTGAAGCTGATTGTAAAGATAAGTTAAGGACTTTATCCACTCTTATTCAATGAATTCTTCCATTGTGTTTTGGAATTGTAGAGGAGATAGAAAGAAGAAATCTTCTCTTTACCTAAAGGAGGTTGTTAAGAAGTATAGGGTTTTTTTCATTGGTTTATTGGAAACAAAATTTTCTAATATTAATAGGAAGGTTGTTAATCATCTTATTGGTTTAGAATGGGATTTCTTTCAAGTCTCTTCAGAAGGTTTATCAGGGGGTATTCTCGTGATGTGGAAATCAAGTATTGCTAATTTTCAAATGTTGGAAGCTTCTTCTAAGTTTATTATTGGAGATTTGGAGGTTCCAAACAAAGGAAAGTGGAGGATTGCTTCAGTTTATTATAACAAGATTGTTTATAGAAGGAGAAGTCCTTGGGAAATGTTGGATTATTATTCCTCCAAGGATGTGCCTATGGTGATAGGAGGATATTTTAATTGTATTCTTTCTAAAGAAGACAAGAGGGGAGGGAAAAAATTTGAATTTTCCCTAGGACCAAAAGAAATGAAGAATTTTCTAGCTTGCAATGATTTTCATGAAGTTGGGTATGTGGGACCAAGATTCACTTGGTGTAACAACAAAATAGGTGTGAATCGGATCCTTGAAAGACTTTATAGATGCTTCTTAAATCCAGCTGCATTGAATTCATCAAATCATTTTGTGGTGAGGCACTTGGCTCGTGTGGCTATGGAACACTGTCTGATTCTTCTAAATCTCATGGTTCAATATTCCACTAAGAAGATTTTAAGGTTTGAAGATATTTGGGCCTATAACAAGGCTTCGACTATAGTGGTTAGATGTGTTTGGGAAAGGAATTATGAAGGAAGCCTAGCCCATATCCTGATTTCAAAAATTAAGAAGTCATTGAAGGCTTTATTTCATTGGAGTAAAGCAAAAATGAAAAGCTTATTCTCTTTAAAATGTAAGTTATTAAAACAAATAGAGGATCTTCAAATGGAAGAAGCAAATGAAGGAGATCTCTCAGAAGAAGAATGCTGGTTGCTTAAAGTAAAGGTGGGTGAGCTAAACTCTACACTTGCTAGGTTGGAGACATGGTGGAGGCAAAGATCTAAGGTGAAATGGATGATGGAGGGAGATCAAAATTTGAAGTTTTTTCATGCATTTTCATCGGTAAGAAGGAATTCAAAGTATATAGAAAAAATTAAAAATGGAAATGGTGAAATTCTGGAGGATCAACATCAAATAGAGGATGTGATGATTATTTATTTCAAATAGAAATGGAGAAATAGAGAATGCAACCTTGAAGATTGGCCTAGACTATGGAGTTCACTAGATGATGGGGATAGAAAACTTTTGAATAAAGCATTCACTATTGAAGAGATGGAGGAAGTCATCAAGCATAGTGGAAATAATATATCTCCGAGTAATGATGGTATTACCTTTTCTTTTTTAAAGCTTATTGGGAGATAATTAAATTTGATTTATGGAATGCTATCAATGGTTCTTTTGAGTCATCGAATATGGACTCAAATTGAAAGGAAACAATTATTGTGCTTATTTCCAAAGTCAATAACCCTTTGGTCCCTTCAAACCTTAGACCTATAAGCTTATGTAATACTGTTTATAAAGTGGCGGGAAAAGTTATTATGTATAGGATGTCTTCTATCATCCCTAAATTGATCTCTAAAGAGCAAGCAGCTATCTTGAGAGGAAGATCTCTTTTACATCATGTATTGATTGCTCAAGAGGTTATGCATAAACTCAGGCATTCTTGATCTTCAAACAGTTTTGTTCCTTTCAAAATTGATAAGGAGCAAGCTTATGATTCGATGGGGTGGCCAACTTTGAGGAAAGCCTTGGAATATTTTGGGTTTCCTCCAAAATTTTCTAGTCTGATTTTGGGATGTGTTGAAGACTCAAAATTTTCTATTTTAATCAATGGAAATTTGTCAAATTGGATAAAGGGACAAAGTGGCTTTCGACAAGGATGTCCCTTGTCTCCATTTCTATTTATTCTTTATGCTCAATTGCTATCCAATGCATTTAAACAAATGGGAGGCACAATTGGAGTTCGGCTGTGTTCTAAAGGTCCCAGAATATCCCATTTACTGTATGCAGATGATGTGATTATCTTCTTGAAAGCCAACTTGAAGGTAGTCAATGAGATAAAATCTATTTTGAAAAATTTCTGCGGTTGGTCAGGTTTAATAGTAAATATCAACAAATCATGTATCATATTTAGGAAGAATGTTAGTAGAAGAAGGAAGAAGTTTGTTGCTCGGATTATGGGGTTCAAAATAGCTAAGGAGTTGTCTTATCTTGGAGTCAAATTAGCAACAAAAAGGCTAAAAAAAGAAGATTTTCAGTTTATTGTTGACAAGGCATTGAAGATGACAAATATTTGGGGAGGAAGATTGATATCCTTGGCGAGAAAGATTTTCTTGACAAAAAATAGTTTTATTATCTTTCACCATCTTTCATTTTACCAATTCTATGGTGCCTAAGAGTGTTCTTGATGAAGTAGACAAAATTTACAAAAATTTTATTTGGAACAAATCTAATGGAAGACATGGGATCGATTATGTTAATTGGAATGTCATGTGCTTACTGCTAAATTGGGGAGAAAGAGCTCCTCAATCTTGTTCAAATAAAGTGGGACCTTTGAGAGCTAAATTAGCTTGGAGATACATGGTAAATAAAGATTCTTTGCTACATAAAGTCTTCTACGCGAAGTATAGAAATATTCTAGATGACGTAGCTATGAGGAGGACTGGTTCATCTGCTTGGAAGATCATCACAGATGGAGCTAAATCTCTAAGGCCTTTAATTAGATGGAATGTTACGAATGGAGTAGATATTCATGTATTTAATGACACATGGATATTGGACAAGAGTATTAGCAAATGACCAACTTTTTTTCTTCCAAACGATGGCAGTAGGTTTTCAGTTTCAAACTTCATTATTAATGGGAGATGGAATATGGAAGCTATAAGCAATCAAATGGGATATGAACTAGTTAACTTAATTTCACAAATCAAGACTCTGAAATTGAAGAAGACGAAATGGAGTTGTTGTATCAGTTAAATGGAAAAAATCAATTTCTTCAATGGCCTTTGATAGGTCGGTTATTCAAACTGATCCTAAGAAGTTTTGGAGTTTGATAAAAAAAGGAAAATTGAACCCAAGGGTGGAGACTTTATGGTGGAGAATTTTTAACAATGGCCTTCCTACTAACCAGTTTCTTGAATATAGAAGATTGCAAAGGTATAGTCAATGTCCAAGAAACTGTAAAGAAATAGAAGATAAAGATCATGTTGCTGCTACGTGTATAAAGCTAAAGGAAGTTCTACACCAAATTGGTAAATGGGGTTTTCAAGTTCCCGTATTTGAATCCTTGATGGATTATTGAAGTTGGCTGTCAACACAAAGTTCTTTCATGATTAATTTGTATTGTAATGTGGTGTTTTTTACACAAAAATCAAGGAATATGTTGATTCACAATGGGAAAGAAGATAGCTCTTTGATTATTAGTGCTAATGCACTAAGTTATTCTTCACTTTCTGTTCAAGGAACTAGTAAATTCTCATGTATATGGGATGCTATTTAGTTTTCTAGGATGTCCAATATACATTAGTATCCCCCTCCAGCCGATTGGATAAAGGTGAATATGGATGCAGCCTTACTACCCTCTTATAAAGCTGGAATTGGAGGGGTATTTCGTGATCACAAAGGTAGATTCCTCTTGGCTTTTGGTAAACCATACATTCAATGGGATGTATCTACATTGGAGCTTTTGGTTACTCAATCTATCAAGGAGGTGATCACATATTGGATGTTTAAATACAAGGGAATTATAATTGAAGGAGACAATGCTAATGTTATAAAGTTTTTGCAAAAGACCAAACAAAATTGAGATTCAAGGTATGAAGAAGTTCATCTATGCAATGGGTTTAGTCAAGTTATTTTTAATTGTGTTGATATAAGGTGTAATAAGTTAGCGAATTTAAGTGCTAACTATGGTATTTTGAGTTTTTTTTATTTTGGATGATGTTAATATGAATAAGGTTCCTCCTCTCTTTATGTCCATGTTAAAGGAGGAATTTAATGTAGTGAGTCCTTAGTTTGTTCTCCTTTGATCTTTAATGCAATTTGCTGCATTTTCTTCAAAAAAAAAAAAATAAGGTTAGGGATAAAAGAAGAATTACTAATATGAATAGAAGTACACATTTTATTAAGACATTTTTTAAAATGATCAACCACAAGTTTTGCAATCTCCACAGAATTATCAGAGAAAGAGCCATCCTCATGAAGAATTTTACTAAGGCATGGAAGTATTTAGTGTTATTATCACCATCAACCATATGCTTAGAAGCAGCTTTTTGTTTCCAAAAACCTCCTCTTGAGCTTGAAGTTTAAAGAGACATTCTTTAGCATTTCTTAAGAGTAATAAATTATCATCAGAGGGAATAGCTTGACAACTAGAATCAAGAAAATTAACTTGTTGTTTAGCATTCAAAATATTAGTAAATAGATTTTTAAAAACATGATGATCCACTAGTTTAAGACCTGCTTAAGCCTTTTAAGCTTAAACCACAAACTCCTCATCGCAAAAAAAAAAAATTATCAGGATGCAGAGGGGCATGCCAGTTATTATGAACCACATCCAAAAAGAAGTCATGATGTAACCACATATTTTGAAATCTGAATTGGGGAGGGCCATTGACATGTCTAAAATCCAGGCTAATAAGTAAAGGGGAGTGATCAAAAAGAGTTCTACTAAAATGTTCAACAGTAATTATATTAAAAGAGTTAATCCAATAATCATTAAAAAGCACACAAACTAAATGTTACCATAAGTGACCCCTATTCTAAGTAAAATTGCTACTAAAAAACCAATATCAATTAAATTGCAATCCAAAATCATGTTACTAAAATCCTCCATAGAAGAATGAGAAGGAGAAGAACCACCCATCCGCTCAGAGGGATTAGTAATACCATTAAAATCACCACCAACAAGCCAGGGCAAACTACAAATACTATGGAAATTAGTTAGTTGATCCCAAAGAATTTTTCTAATATAACAGGAAGAAGTAGCATACAAAAAATATACACAACACATCAAATTAAAAACATCCACCTTATAATGCAACACTTGAGTAAAGTCACCAATAACATCAATTTTAATAGGGTCCTTCCATAACACCCAAATTTTATTTGCCACATTAGCCATAGCATGTTTAAAACCTAAGAAGTGAGTAGTACTAATAAGCTTATTAGATGAGATAAAATGCTCAAGCAAGGCAAGCAAAGAGATATTATGAACATGATAGATAATTTTAGCTCTTAAACAAGAAGAGGGACAACCAAATGCCCCTAACATTCCAAATAATGCAATTAAACATAAAGCAGAAATTAATGAGGAGTATGTGAGCAGGTAGTTCTAGAAGGATGTAAAATGATATTATGTTTTTTCGTCCTCTCTTACCTTGAAACTTAATGAAACTAGTATCATTGTCATTTTTAACAAAGCATTTAGATTGAATATCCAAATCCTCAAAATAAGTAAAAGCCTCACTATTAGGGAGAGATTTAGAATGAAGCTTACTATCATCAGTCAAACCTTCCTACCAAAATTCATGCTCTAAGGGACAACTGTCCATCACAACTGATTTCCCTTTATCAACTCCACCTTCCACTATGTCCACTTGATCTTTCTTCTAAATGGAAATAATAGATGAATTAGAAACCAAATTAGTAGAGATACTAAAAACCATTGTAGAATCCATATCAGTCAAGTTTTTGTTTGAAACACAAATAATATTTTCAAAAGCAGGAACAATGTTAGGATAAGTAATACTAACCAACTTTTTCTCAAGAGTATCTTACCCCTCATGAAGTTCAGGGGAAATATTAGAAACTTCCTACTGGGATAAGATTGAGAGATTAAATTTATCATTAGCCTCCAGAACCTTAAAAATAGGGTCCTTAATCTCATGAGAAGTATTCTTCTCCACAATATCCTGCATAATAGAGATATTTTCCTCCCCAATTGAGCCATATTTTCCTCATCACCTACAAAATTTTCATTTTCATGTAAAGCTTTAGATGAACTTTCTTCTTACGAAGATGAGGATGTAATCAAAAACTTTCATTAACCCCATGATCATGTATCTTATAGTGGGAACAAAAAATAGGTATGTTTTCAATTTCCATCATTTGAAAATAGCCATTTAACTCTGACCCAAGCCATATCTCATTAGGATGTTTCTTAGAAACATCTAACTCAACTAAGAGATGAGACACCGAGGGATGCAATAAGGAAGTAGTAACTTGGTCAGTTTGTAAGGGTTTGCTAAAAAATGAAGCCAATCTAAATAGAATTTGTGAATTAAAGAAATGAAGACGTAAATTCAGGAAAGAGATCCACACAGGTGCAATAGGAGATTCCTCCTTAACATCAAAATCTATTGTCCATTTGAGTAACCTCATTTGACAAGCTTGAATATAATATGACCTCCTAAAAAAAATGTGACTATAATCCAAATCATTGGTAAGCTGTATAAAAATATCATGAGGATCCATCAAATTGACATTGAAGGAACCAGAGAGTTCAAGGCTAAGAAAAAACATACATATCACATCAAGATTAGGACAATAAATAACATATTTACCAACCAATGTGAGTGAAAAAGGAGCAACAAGCTGCAAAATAATTGAATCCTCGATCATTAGGGCAGGACAACCCTTAAAAGAAATGTGCACAAATTGAACTCTAGCAAAAGAAGAAGAAGAAGAAGAAGAAGAAGAAGAAGAAGAAGAAGAAGAAGAAGAAAAAGAAGAACCCACCAAGACTTCCTTAAAAGAACGGGTCTTACCAACTGGGAATGAAGTAGCAGCCATGATGGTTAACATCAGAGAAATCATCTCCACCCATAAAAAACCCAATGGAAAACCTAAAAACCAAGCTATAAAACACCAAAGAGAACCAAAAGAAGGAAAAACATGAAAAATGCATAAGAAACTAGCCAGGAGAAGGATTGTATATTTGTGGAGAAGAGAGCCCTAAAATCGCCCCAAGATTGCCTAAAAAACTAGAGCCAAAGAGCCATTTACTTGTAATGACATCGTCTACTCCAACCTAAAAACAATAGTATTAAAAAACTCATCATACCAATGCCAAATTTTAGCATCAATAGCACCATTAATAAAAAGTTGATAAATACTCTCAATATGATAACAGCACAAGCATTTAAAAGGTAAATGAAACCCTTTTTTTTCAAAAAAACAAAATCCATAGGAAGGAATTTCCTTATAATTCTCCACAAGAATAGAATTTAGGGTATAAGTTTTAAGGCTTAGGGTTTAGGCTTTAGGGTTCAAGGTTTGGGATTAAGGTTTTGAGCTTCTTATTTAGGTATTTAGTTTTAAGGTTGAAGGATTATAATTAGGGTTTTGGTATATAGGATTAGGCCTTATGATTTAGAGTTTAATGTTTCAAGATTTATGGTTAGCTATTTAAGGTTTTGGGATTACAGTTTAATGTTTATGATTTAGGATATTTATTTTATATTTTATGTTTTTTGGTTTATGGATTAAAATTTAAGGTTTATGGTATAGTTTATAGTTTATAGATTGAAAAAAGGGTTTTGAGTTTAGGTTTTAGGGGTTTAGATTTTCGGGTTAATAGTTTAAGGTCAAAGGTTGTTGGTTGGGGTTTAGGTATTTTAGTTTTGATTTTAGGGTATTAGATTAATTTCTTGGGTTTAGTTTTAGGGTTTAAGGTTTAGGTTTAGGTTTAGGGTTAGGGATAAGGGTTTAAGGTTTAGGGTTTAGGGTTTAAGGTTTATATTTAAGTTTTTATGTTTTAGGGTTTAGGATTTATATTTAAGGTTTAGGGTTTATGTTTAGAGTTTAGATTTAGCATTTAGGGTTTAGTGCTAAGGGGTTAGGGTTTAGAATTTATGGTTTAGGGTTTAAGATTTATGTTTAGGGTTTAAGGTTTAAAATTTAATAATTTAGTTGAGGTTTAGGGTTTTAAATTAATGTTTAGCATTTATAATTTTTATTTAGGGTCTAAGGTTTATGTTAAAGGTTAGGGTTTAAGATTAGGTTTTCATGGTTTGAATTCTTATATTTAGGGTTAAGAATTTGCTTAAGGGTTTTAGGGTTTTAAATTTAAGATTTTTTTATTATTATTTAGGTTTTTTTATATAGTTTAAGGTTTTAAATTTATTGTTTAGCGTTTAAGGTATAAGGATTAGCATTTTGGGTTAACGTTTTAGGGTTTTAAATTTAGGTTTAATTTTTGGGATTATGGTTTAGGGTTAAAGGTTAGGTTTTAGGTTTTAGGTCTAATATGTTTTGGTTCAGGACATAACCTTTAATATTTACCTTTTTTATGTTTTATTTGTTGTCATTAGGGTTTTCTGTTTATTATTTTACCTTTATTTTTTGGTGATTATTAGTGTTTAGAGCTTTTTATTATGGTTTTAGGTTTATGATTTAGGTTTTTTATTAAGATTTTAGGATTTGTGTTTAGATTTTAGGGTTTAGGGTAAGTTTTACTATTTATTTTTTATTTATTATTTGGTGTGTGAGATTTAATTTTAATGTTTGGGCTCTAGTTTAGTGCTTAATCTTTAAGGTTTATATATTTTTAGGTTTTAGTTATGGTTATTAAAGTTCGGTGTAGGTTTATTTTTTGGTAATTAGTGTTTAGGATTTATTATTATGGTTTTTGTTTATGATTTAAGTTTTTCATTAAGAGGGTAGGATTTGTGTTTAGAGTTTAGGGTTTAGGTTATGTTTTACAATTTATGTTTTAGGGTTTCTGATTAAGGTTTTGAAATTTATAATTAATGTTTTTAAATTTAAGGTTTACAGCCTTTGTTTAAGGTTTATATTATTGGGATTAGGGTTTATCATTTCTAATTTAGGGTTTTAGTACTTAGGGGTTTAGGGTTTAAGGTTTAGATTTTATGACTTTTGTTTTTTAGAGTACATGGTTTGGGGTTAAGGGTTTAGAATTAGTGTTTTGGTTATAAGTTTTAGTGCTTAAGGTTTAGTTTTTAGGGTTTTAAGGTTTAAAATTTAGGGTTTAGAGTTTAGTGTTCAGGGTTCATTGATTACGATTTAAGGTTTGTATTTTAGAATTTAGGATTTAAAATTAAAGGATAGCTTAGGATTTAGGTTCTGAAGTTTAGGGTTTAAGGTTTTGTCTTTAGTGTTTAGAATTTAGGTTTTTTATTTAGTGTTTAAGGTTTAAGATTTAGGATTTAAGGTTTTGAATTTTATTTTTATGATTTAGGTTTTAAAAATTTTGTTTTAGAGTTTATAATTTATTGTTTTTTAAAATTAGGGTTTACTATTGTCGGATTATGGTTTAGGATTTATAATTTAAGGTTAAGGTTTTTTAATTTTTCTTTGGAGTTTTAGATTTAAATTTTGGGTTTGGGCTCAAGAATTTGGTTTTATAGTTTAGGTTAAAGGGTTTAGGATTTTAAGTTTAAGTTTAGGTTAAAGGTTTAGGTTTTATGGTTAAAGTTTTATTTGTATATTTTACATATTTGGGTTTTATGCTTACACTTTGTGGTTTAGGATTTAGGGTTTGTATTTTATGTTTTAGGTTTCAGTTTGGGGTTTTTTCTTTAGGATTTTCAACTTATGATTCTTATGATTAGGGTTTAGGCTTTTTGTTTATATTTTATGGTTTTGATTTACTATATAGGGTTGAAGGTATAAGGAATAGTGTTTATGGTTAAGGTTTTTGGGTTTAGGACTTATATTTAGATTTTAGGATCAAGTTTTTTGGTAAGGGTTAGGTTGTAGGCTTTAGGTTTCATAATTTTGGGTTTAGGGCATAATCTTTAAGGATTAGATTTTTTTTCGGATTTTAGTTGTGGTCATTATTGGTTTCGGGTTCATTTTTTTGTGATTGCTATTTAGGATTTGTTATTATGGTTTCGGGTTTTTTATTAAGAGTGTATTATTTGTGTTTAGAGTTTAGGGTTTAGGGTTTAGGGTATGTTTTACTATTTAAGTTTTAGTGTTTCAGATTAAGGTTTTAGGTTACTTATTTAAGTTTTTAAATTTAAGGTTTAAGGTCTGTGTTTATGGTTCATATTATTCTGACTAGGTTTTATGATTAAAAGTTTAGGGCTTTTATACTTAGGGTTTAGGGTTTGAGATTTAGATTTTATGATTTTTTCTTTTTAATTTTTAGAGCATATGATTTGGGGTTTAGGGTTAGTGTTTAGGTTATAAGTTTTAAGGTTTGGTGTTAAGGATTTTTTTTAATTAAAACCCATAGAGGGACCTACATATTAATATAAAAAAACAATTACAAAGTCCGTAAGGGAGACGATTAGCTCACTAATGCTCCAATGAGCTACAAAATAAATAAGAGAAAAAACTAGGAGCTGACAATCTCCACTAATCAAAATTACAAAAACCCCTAAGAACATTCTACTGATGCTACAAAGAAGCATCCAAAAAAGAAAGATAAAGGATATGAATGAAAGTTCGATCTTTCTACAAAAAATGTTGATGATGATCTGAATCACTTTCACCTGCAAAACAAAAGGGTAGCAAAGCAAAAGGGTATAGCACAAAATTGTATAATTAAATATATACATATAAAAAAATTTAAACTAAAGAGGAGAGAAAATTGATAGAAGCCACTATAAGAGAACTGATCTCAATGAACGCACCACTGAAAGAAAAAATGAGGAATGAGACAGATAGTGCTCATGATTAAAATAATAAAAGAAGCCTCATCAAGGTAATCCACAAGCCACTCAGTCCAACCCTCAGGTGCAAACACGAACCAACTCTTTAAATAACCAGAGCAGCAGAGGATAACACCAACACACCAGGACAAAAGCACCAGGTTAATAGAAGCACCAAGCCCATAGGCACAGTAGCAAAAAAATAGAAACCCAAAACCAGGACATAACAGACTAAGGCCCCCCACAACAAGCTACTAATCCTCTAGAGAATCACAAAAAACTACGCCAAAGGCACTCCAGTAGTAGACATGAAATAGAATCCAAACCAATAACCCAGGAAAATAAAGACCATAGGCACAACTGCCCAGAACCCCATCCAAACCATTACACAAACACCCATAAGTCCAAAGCAGCACCCTGAAGGAAGGAGAGCACCAATGGGATAAAATCTCAGCAACAAGGTCATTGCAATTATAGGTCAAGTCTAAAACCATATAAACCACAGCTACAATGAAGATACCCGAAAGATGCAGACAGGAAATAAAATACAACACCCAAAAAATCTCAGCCAAAAAGCAAAACCAAATGCCAAAATAGCCAACATAATATTAAAAAAAGAGGAACCCAACTAAACCAAAAAAACCCAAAGAAACAAATAAGAGAAAGGAGCCAGCCAGGGCAAACAATCAGAATTAACCAAATAATCTTACAGAGAAACATATGCCAAAAAAGAAACCCCAGCAACCACAATAGTAAACAACAATAAGAGGAACCATAAATGCACCCAGAATAGCAAGGAAGCACCAGACAGCCTGTTGACCTCATTTTTGTATGAGGTCACCTGGACCAGTCCTGACCCCAGATCAATTTAATCTATAGACCAATCCAAACTCTAGGATCCTCCTAGAATCCCGACCTTAGGATTTATTCTAGATCCTAGGGTCAATCTAGACCCTGGACCCTAGGGAAAGGAGTCAGCCAGGGCAAACAATCAGAATTAACCAAATAATCTTACAGAGAAACATATGCCAAAAAAGAAACCCCAGCAACCACAATAGTAAACAACAATAAGAGGAACCATAAATGCACCCAGAATAGCAAGGAAGCACCAGACACCCAAGATGGAACCAGAAATATAAGTAAATAACAATAAATCGCCATAAAAACCCAAAGACAGGGCCAAAGCAGATGCGAGATACAGCCAGTAGTAGCAATCACAGATAGCTATACTTGACCACATACTAGAAATGCCAAAACTCAAAAAATTATGGTAAAAACTGATCTCACCCAGCAAAGAGAAGTATTGGTAGTCCCAAATAAGGGAAAAATGCCATCTCAGGAGACCGTCAAGCTAGAAAAACCTCCAAACAGGCCAAGCTAAATGATGCATACCAACACAATCCTCTAACAAATGCACTAGAAATAGAAATATGATACAAAAATAGCAAAATAACACAACCAACAAAAAACCACAACAACCAAATCAACCAGCAACCCACCAAGGAGGAAAGCCACTTAAGAAGTAACATAAGGAATACCAAGTTCATCCAGTTTAAGCAAACCATGAAGAGGAACCAGAATAGAGGTCCCAATAACCTTAGTAAAATAATCAAGGGTACAACCCTAGTTCACAAGCCACGAAGCACACACATTCCCCTCCTTGTTAGAGTGTAGAAAGGAATAATTCAAAAAAAACCAAGAGCTTTTTAATTTCTCTAATCTGATAAAAATGATCAAAGATACAAAATGTATCCCCCTCAACTAAAAATAATAGGAAATCATAATCAAAGTTTAGCTCAATCACAAAATTAATTAAATTAAGGGAAACACATAACTGTATACCATAAAGAGTGGCCAAGGTGACAACATTACTGTAATTGCCAAGAAGAATAGGCCCAAAAAAGCCTAAAATATGGCAGCCATTACTATCCCTGATAGTACCACCATTACCCCAAGAATACTCACCACAAGCACCATCCATATTCAATTTAAAAAAGTTTATAGGAGGTTTGGTCCAATAAATAATATTAGCATGAGAATCAGTCAGGGCACCCATCAACCTGATTCCTAAAGAATTGTCAGCAAAATAATAATTCTTGAAATTATTATAAGAAAGTAACATAATGGCCACAAGTGGGCAAACCTTGTCCTCAACACTCTGAATCACATTATGATGGTTCATTCTCACATCATTAAAAAGATAATTATTCCTTTCCAACCAGAGAAACCAATGAATGAGAGAAGGAATTACATTACAGATATGACCTTTAGAGTTAATAAACCAAGCATTAAGCATAGATTTAATGGAGAGATTGCCATTAAAGAAATTTAACTTAAACAAATCATTAAAATAGACACAAGTTCTTACTGCAACAAGGCCAGAGATAAAGGCATGATGCATATTCTCCAAATGGCAACAACATTGACACTTGGAAACCTACTAAACCCTTTTTTAGTGAGATTATCATCAGTGGGTAAATAACTATACAAAATTCTCCAAACAAAGACAAAAATAGTAGAAGTAATGCTCTTATGCCAAATAAAAATAAAAAAAATTATCAATATTTATTTTAGCTCTGAAAGTATGTCAAGCATCCTTTAAGTGAAAGCCACCATCTTTGGACAAATCACATAAGATATTATCCTTATAATCAGTATTGATAAGTAAGTTTAAAATGAGATGAATAATGCAATCAGGAATAACATTAGAGAGTTTTTCATAATCCCAACAATTATCATTAAAAAAGGAGTTTACCATAACCGAAGTAGTAAAAGAAGAATTCAAAATAGAATCAATAGAGTGTTTACCTAACCACCGATCTTGCCAAAAGAAAATATTCCCATCACCTAACTCACAAGAAATAAAGGGATCTGCACCCCATTTAACCTTGCAAAGTCTTTTCCAAACTCTAGAATCACCTTATTTAGATAAACAGTTAGAAGGATGCTTGCTAATAGAATACTCAAAAATCATAAATTTTTCCCAAAAATTATCATTAGAGTGCAAATTATACCAAAGTTTAAAAGAAAAAGCCTTAGCTAGGTCATAAAAATTTTTACAACCAAGACCACCTTCTGCCAACACACCACAACACTTATCCCAAGCAGCCCAATAAATTTTAGAGCTAGAAGAAGTGTCTTTTCAAAAAAATTTGTTAATAAGTTTATGAATCCTATCACAAACAGCTTGCGTCGAAAAAATAGTTTGAAAACCATAAACCGGTAAAGCATAAAGAACACTTTTAATATGAATTACTCTATCATCAAAGCCAAGGAAATTGGACTCCCAAGATAATAGTTTGTTATGGACAGAGGCAATAAGATCATCAAATTAAAAAGATCTCCTCCTCCCACTAAAAAGAGGGACACCTAGATACTTGATGGGCAAGTGAGCATGGGTAAATCCAGTAAGATTTTTAATAGCATAATCACAATCATTAGAAATTCTTTTGGAAGTAATGAAACAACTTTTATTTTTGTTAAAGGATAAACCACTAACCATCTCAAATTGATAAAAGAAATCTATAAGTTTTTTAATTTTATTACTAGACGCATTAGTAAAAAAAATAAAATTGTCAACAAAACATAAATGGGATATGGGAAACCCTCCCAAAGTTCTACAACAAAGGCCAGGATTAGCATCAAACAAATTAAATATCCCCCTAGAAAGAAATTCAGTAGCAATAATAAAAAGTGCAGGTGAAATAGGATCACCTTGCCTTAAGCCATGAGAAGCTTTCAAGAAGCCATGATTATAACCATTAACAATGATAAAAAAATAAACATCTTCAATATAATTCTTAATAAGCTTGAAAAAGCCAGAGTCAAAACTAAAGAACTCTAATGTAAGATAAAGAAAATTCTAATAAATATTTTTATAGGCCTTAGCAATGTCAAGCTTCAAAATTAAATTACCCCCTCTCACCCTAACATCCAAATTTTGACATAATTCTTGAGCCAACAAAATGTTATCCGTAATGGCCCTACCTTTCACAAAACCCATCTAATTAAGAGAAATAATTCTAGGTAAAATATACATAAGATGATTCATAATAAATTTAGAGATCAATTTATTGAAAAAAAGTGCAAAGACTGATAGGTCTAAAATCATTCCAAGTGACATTGTTTTTAGGAATAAGTACAATAGAAGTAGAAGTAAAAAACTTAGGTATAGGGTTACCATCAAAGAAATCTAAAATAGCAATAAAAATGTCATTATCAATAATATGCCAAGCTCTTTGGAAAAAAAGAGTGGCAAATCCATCAGGCCCAGCCACAAAATCACTATTCATATCCAACAAAGTCTCTTTAACCTCCTCAAAACGAGGCCTAGAGAGAATGATATTCTCCTCATGAGAAATAAGGGAAGGAATGAAAGAATGATCAATAATCTGAGCCGAACTAAACACTTTATTGAAAGGAGTTTGAAAATGTTGCACAACTAAATTAGCAATCTCCATAGAGTTATCAATAATAAAACCATCCTCCCTTTAGATTTTAGTGACACTATTTTTAACCTTTTTGCTCTTAACCAATGCATGGAAACATTTAGTGTTGTTATCACCTTTAACCAAGTACTTAGTAATAGATTTCTACCACTAAAAAATCTCCTCCTAAGCTTGAAAATTAAAAAGGTCCTCTTTGGACTTCTTTAAAAGAGAGAAATTTGTATCCGTAGGATCATGTTGACAAGCCAACTCAAGAGAATTAACTAGTTGTTCAACATGCAGGATATTAAAGAAAATATTTTTTAAAACATGATGATTCCACCAATTTAAAACTTGTTTCATCCTTTTCAGCTTAAACCAAAGTCTCCTCATGCCAAAAATAGAATAATCCGAATATAACAGAGCTTTCCAATTATTTTGAATAACATAGAAAAAGAGTAATGACATAACTACATGTTTTAGAATCTAAATTGGGAGGAAGCAATAAAATGTCTAAACTTAAGGCTAATAATTAACGAGGAGTGTATCTGACAAAGTTCTACTTAGATGTTGCACATTAGTGGAAATAAGGGAGTTAATCTAAGAGTCATTAAAGAGAACACGATCAAGCCATTGCTACAAGTGACCCCTATTCCAAGTAAAATTATTACCAACAAAACCAATATCAATTAATTTGTTAGTTAAGACCATATTATTGAAATTCTCCATAAAATGATACGGAGGGGAACCTCCAATCCTTTCAGAGTGGTTAATAATAACATTAAAATCAACACCAACAAGCCAGGGCAAATTGTAAATATTATGAAAACCAATAAGTTGCTCCCAAAGCACTTTTCTATTAATGAAATTAAAATCCAAATTCAAATTTTATAAAATTTATATAATATTTTCATTACCTTAATTAAATATTTATTAAATAAATTCATTAAAATAAAAATTTCAAAAAATTTGCAACAAATTAAATTAAAAATAAAATAAAAACTAGAGATTAAATTATTCAATTTAAATAATTTTTTTGAATTAAAACTTATTTTAATTTATTCATTAATTAATTTCTCAATTTACTTAATTAAACATTATAAAGAAAATTAGAAATACATCAAAATTAAAGATTAATTATTAAAATTTAAATAAATTTAAAAAAATAGTAATAAATTCATTAATAATTAATTAAAATTAATTAAAAGTTAATTAATTCATTAAAATTCCAAATAATTTAATAAAAATCACAAAATTTAATTCATTTAAACTAAATTAATTTGATAATTTGATTGATTAAAACTTATTTTAATCAATTAAATTTGATACTTGATTTAGAATAAATGAACTAAGGCCTTCATACTTTATGCTCAATTCTATTTGGAGGGCATTTTAGTATTTGATTTCAAGGCCTTTAATACACCTTAAATAGCCAAAAGACCTCCTTGTGTTTGCATGACTCTTTTCCTTTTTCTTTTTTTCTTTTTTTTGATAAAATTGCCAAATGCATTAAAAAGGAAAAAAAGAAAGGTACAAGCAACTAAGTGATAGAAGACCTGTCACTTTCCTCCTTTAACAAAAAATAAAAGGTAGGAGGAACCTTATTGACTTCTAGAATGTCCCAAAAGAAATCACTTTTCAAAGCATGGTTAGCACACCAGTGAGCTAAGTTATTACAACCTCTATTAACATAATGGAAATGGATTACCTCAAACTCCTTAAGAAAGTCCAAGTCTTCTTTATCATACCTTTCCATCTCTCGGCCATGAATGTCCACCAAATTTTGTAGGTAAGAAATAACATTAGTGTTGTCTCCTTCCACAATTAAGCCTTTAGCATTGATCATCCAGTCTTGTATCACCTTCTTCAATGAACGTACAACAAGCATCTCCAGAAATCCAACGTCCCAATGTACTACCGAGAATCCAAAAGTTAGAAGCATCCTGCCTTTATGGTCTCTAAAAATACCTCCAATACTAGCTTCATTAGAGGCAAGAAGTGAAGCATCTATGCTTACTTTAATCCATCTGGGTGGTGGGGGATGCCAAATGGAAGAAAACAGCTTAAATTGCTGGTTAGCAACCCAGTGGTCCAAATGAATTATAGAAGTGGAACAATATGCATAGTTCATGGCATTGGTGATAATGATGCCGGTTTCAATCTCTTTGCTTTAATAAATTAATGAATTCCTACTCTTACAGGAATTAAAGACCAATGCACAATACAAACTTACTATAAAAGGATTCTCATTTCCTTGATCCTTCAAGAAATGTATGCAGTCTTCAAAATTTTTTAAAACAGGTGGATGAAAACCCCAATTCTTTGCCTTTTGAATAACCTGTTTTAACTTCATACAATCCACTGCCACATGATCTATATTTTCAATCATGTTACAACCTCTTGGGCAAAGGTTGTTACTAGTTAATCTTCTATGTAATAAAAAATCCATTGTTGGGATGGCCTTCTTCAATAATTTTCACCAAAAGAAAGAGATCTGAGGATTAAGTTTCATCCTCCAGATATAACTCCAATCCTGGATCCCCATGGTTTCAGATTCTTCTTTATAATTTCTGGAGTGTTTAATCAAACCTGTAATCGTTCTCCCAGAATAAGTCTTCAACAACTCTAAATTGTCTTCAAGAATGCTGAAATCAATTTTGATACCGCAGATGACTTCCACCATCTCCTTCCCAAAGTAATCTTGTAGTTTCTCCGGTTCCCAAACTCCATTCGAAATGAAGAAGGACAGATTATTTAACTTGTCAATATCATTTTAAATGAACGTGGGCCATCTTTCCAATCTTCTATTAAGGATCCAAATGTCCTTCATAATGTTAATTAAAACACCATCCTTGATTATCCATCTTACAACTTGTTTTAAAGCATTGGCTCCGCTAATAATCACCTTCCAAGCCGAAGAAGAGTTTTTTCTATTACTCGCATCCCAAATATTCTTACCATATTTTGCTGAGATAGATTTACTGAATAAAGAATCAGGCTTCTTCAAGAAATTCCAAGCCAATTTTGCTCTAAGGGGTTCCACCGAGTGAATAGCTGATTGAATGCCAAGCCCCCCTTGGTCTTTCGGTTTACACAACTCCTTCCATGCTACATAATGTAAACCATTAACCCCATTGCTTTTATTCCACAGAAATTCCCTACTCATTCTATCAATCTTTTTCAATACAGAAATTGGAACCAGGACATAGAAGTATATAATACATGGATTGCTTGAAGAGCAGCATTAATAAGAGTTACTCTACCAGCTATAGATATAAATTTCTTACCCCAAACGTCCAGCTTAAAGGCTTCTTTCTCCAAAATGCCGAAAAAATCTGAAGCCACATGCCTCCTTAAGGCGATTTTATTTCCCAAGTAATTTAGATCCTTGGTTTCCATGAACCCCAAGTGTTTTGAGATAATCTTCCTCCTCCTTCTCTCCATGTTCTTACTAAAAATGATAAAAGATTTATAGCCATTTATCTATTGACCCATCCAGCTGCAATAGTCATTAGTGATTTTCATAATTATATTAATATTCTCTATCTTAGCATTGGAGAAGATCAAGATGTCATCTGCAAATAATAGATGTGAGATCCTTGGGGCTAAAGGAGCAATTTTAAAGCCCATACAATTCACTTTGGATAAAAAAGCATTTGTAAGAAGTTGGGAGAAAAGTATGAATAAGAAAGGAGAGAGAGGGCAACCCTGTTTAAAGCCACTTCTCCCTTTAATACCTTCCAGTTCATGTTTCAAGATGTTCTCATTCATTGGCCAATTGTCTAGAATGCAATCTCTGTATTTCCATTTCTTGGAAAAAAACTGAAAGAAGTTTCTTCTTATACAATCTTGGTCTTCAGTTAATACTCCATCCTCATTTCTTATTTACTTGATAGCATTCCCATTTCTTCTTCCATTCACAAATGCATGAAAGAAGGAAGTGTTCACATCCCCTTCCTTCATCCACTTAGCTTTAGCTCTTTGTTTCCACCATGTATTCAACCTTGCAAGAGTATAGTTGAATTCCTTGACTTTGGATCTCAGGAAAAGTACTTTGCAATCCGAAAACATTAAACTTGAAGCTTCTTCCTGTTGTAGATCTTCAATCTCCTTCTTTAACTTTTCCTTCAAAACTTCCATATTTTGATGCTTAGCCTTACTCAAAAAAATAAGGCTTTAAGAACTCTAGACATTTTCTTATTTAAAGCTTCCATATCATCACCTCTTACAGATTTGGACCTTGAATTCCTGATCACAGAAGTGGCCGCTGCATAGGATATCCATACATCCTCAAATTTCCGAAATTTGGATTTATGAACTTGTTGTTGAAATAATTTAAACACAATGGGACAATGGTCGTATGCAATTCTACTCAAATGTCTCACAACTGCTAGATTAACTAGCTCTAAAGCTTTAGAATTTAGCATGCATCTATCCAGCCTCTCTAATATCCGGGCACTTCCACTCTTGTTATTACACCAAGTAAATTTAGCACCAATAATACCTATAACATGTAAGTCATTATTGTTCATAAATGCTTTCATTTCCAAAGTCCCATGTGAGAAAGAAAACTTCTTCCCACCTTTCTTCTCCTCTTATGAAAGTATGCAGTTGAAGTCACCTCCAAAAACTGATGGAATATGCTAATCAACCATACCATCAAGATAATTCCACAAATCTTTTCTCCCTTTGTACTCCCTGCTACCATAAATTGTAGCAATCATCCATTTCTTATTGTTGAATATCTCCAACTCTCCCAACAAACACTGGTCCAAAGACTTGATCAAAGAAAAAGAAGCCACATTGGTCCTCCATATCACCATAATCCCACTAGAATTTCCTCTAAATGGCTGCAGTACAAAATTTATTCCTCACCCATTATTTTGACAAATTCATCTTTGGATAGAGAATTAATCTTTATTTCAACAATGCCTACAAAAAATGCATCCCAATTTTTAATGTACTCCTTCAAATATAGGGAGGCCTCTTTCTTGTTCGCCCCCCTACAATTCCAGAAACTGATAGAACTCATTTTGAAACTAATGGGAGTATGCCCCCACCCTTCCTCTTATTCATATTACTTCTACCTTTCCTAGAAGCCAAATTCAAAGGGCCCAAATGTCTCAACTCCTTTGCTAGTTTTATTTTTTTAGCAGAATTTTTTCTAGTATTTAGAATACCATTCTCCTAAGTTAACATAACAGTATTCTCCTCAACCTTTTCATGTTTAGTAACCACATTGTCTTTGTATAGATCTTCCTCTATATTTCTCATAATTTCACCTTCTTCCAATTCCCCTTCTAAGGAATCAACACCACGTATATCCACATCATTATCATCCTCACATAAAGAATTCAGCAGTTTGAATTTGTTACCTACCCATAGAGTGGCTTCCCTGGTTGAATCAATCTCCAGATTTCCATCAGGAATTCTCTATTCTCCCAAACTTTTGGCTTGGACATTGTGATACTTCTCTGTTTCCATGGAATTTACTACAGTTTCAATAGAACCACAAACCTCCAATTCTGCATCTACAACTGTAGCATCATGCAGCTTGTTAATTTGCCTTTCAAAAGCCAAAGGAACTTCTCCGTACTTAGGTTGATGTTCAGCAGCATTAGTACCAACTTTCACCCCATTGTTAACATATAGCTTAGCTGAATCCACTGCAATTTCCTCTCTGTGATTCACAATTGTTTTCCTCCCCTGTATTCTTACTATATTATTACTTTCCTTCAGCCTTCTTGTTCTTGTATTGTTTCTCTTTTTAACCATGATCCATGGCCCATAAGAGGATTCATCTTCCATTCTTACAGCATCTTCTGTAACAGTAGCTTCTCTTGGCTTTCCATGCTCAGCAATCTTCTCCATAGTGTCCTTCTTCTTACTCTTGCAATCTGCTTTTATGTGCCCTATCAAACCACATTCATAGCAGAATGTAGAGATCTTCTCGTACTCAAATTTTTGGAAAAATCTTCCTGAGATACTCTCCACCCAAACACCTAAGGGAAGGGACGTTGTTGATCCAACTTGACCTTCACACAAATTCTAGCAAATTCCCTTTTCCCTCTTTGAAACATGTTTCCATCCATCATGATAGGTCTATAGATTGATGAAGTAATCCTAGCCACATTGATTTCATCCCAGCATTGTAGGGGTAAGTGAGGCATCCTTACCCAGATCGGAGATGTTAGACCCTTCAAGGATAGTGTAGAAAATTCCACTATCCATTTCTCCACTCTCACTATATGGCCATTAACAAACCAAGGACCACCCGACAAAACTCCTTCCATCATATCTTTTGTATCAAAAGAACACAAGAACCAACCCTTGCCCAAGGTTGTGAAATGAAAGTTCCCGAATAGTTTCCATTGCCTCCTCACTTCCCAAGCAACAACATGTGTCGGAATCTCCTTTCCAAAAACCTTAATAACTAAGGAATTCTTCAGCCTTTCAGCATTTAACATTTCAGCATCTTCCTTCATCTTCACAGCTATTCCATCTTCAGCAAGAACCGTGTCTTCATCCTTTAAGTCCAGCATAATGTAAGGTTTTCTGCATTAATGCCATTCCTATTAGGCATTACTTCATTCACCTTGTCCATATTACCTACCTCTTTTGTGGTTAAACTATCCTCAAAATGCATATTTCTATTAACAAGGATACCAGAATTTGCATATATCTCAAGGACAGGTTCTGAGATTGCATTTGAATATCCAAACCTGTTAACATAAATCTTCATTTCAGAGGAAGATGCCGATAGATCAACAATCAACTTCTCCGTAGAATTCCTGGTTACCCGTGTGCTTTGAACTTCATTTTCGTAAACAATAGACTTTCCTTTACATTCCACATATGTAATCTTCTTCAAAACATCAACGACATTGTCCTTGATTATCAATGGACCATTAGAAGCTCTGATTACAGGATCAGCTACAGATTTCTTCACACCAGTCTTCAAACGAACATCTCCAGTCGAGTTCTGAATCATATCTTCCAGAACTACAATACCTTCAGTCGACACAGCCAAAGATGGACCCCGGTCATCCACCACCATAGCCCCAGTCAGCCCCTAAACGGAGGGAGTGAAAACCGGGAACTGAAATTTTCAAATATTTAAAAAATTTCTCTTACTAGAAAACTGGATTTTCTCACAACAAACAGGCCTTGAACATCAAAGTATAATCACCAGCATGACTCTTTTCAGGAATGCACTAACACATTGGATTAGGGGATCTTTAAACTTTAATAATATGTCAACCTTATATACTATGCTTGCTTCTATTAGGAGGGCATGGGTATTTAATTTATAAGGTTCCTTCTCTATCTCTAATAAATCTTCAAAGGCTCCCATATGATCATCTTTCTTGCATTGAGGATGAGTGTTTCAATTATAAATCTTAGGATTTATAGATTAACAACCCTTACACTTTGGGGTTATTAATCTATAAATTCTTTAAAATTTTAAAAACAACATCATCATCTAATACTCAAATATTAAAATACAAATGCATATCATTTAAATTTTAATTAAACTCCCTTTTGATATTTAATGAATAAACATTAAAAATATATGCAATCTAAACATTAAACTCTTATAAGACATATCATAGCCATACAACATCTCTCACACACTTAGATGGTTTGCTAAGATAACCAACTTTAACCTAGGCTAGGCCAGTTGATTTGTATGGTTTGATTAAGGGTACCTTTCCTAGAGGGTATAAATGTATGTTTGCTTACCTTCTGCAAATTTGAATGTCATATTTATTTTTTATAGGTACACTAGAGAGCAGAGTGAATGAATGTAGGACTTTGTAATTTACTTTAATTTACTGTTATATATGTATAACTGCTCACATTGCACCATTATATCTGCTATTTTATATTTTTATTCTTTATGTTTTTATAAAGTAGAATGTACTTGAGGATAATGTATATGGGAAAGAGATGCAAATGTAAATGTTTTAGATTCTTGTATAGTTAAATTGAGTTATACAAAGTTGTGATTTATAAAACGATCAATTTCAACTGCTTAGGGCTCCAAAAAAAATAATGTACTCTCCCTGAGAGGGTATTCTCTTTTGGAATTCCCTAAAAGACTTGAAACTTGAAGATCATAAGCAGTTGTATTTGGTTCTATATGTATATGGTAGGCTTAGAAGCCCAGGCTTATTATTGGTGGAGTCTGGTCACCATTAATTTTCTACAGACCTTGAGTTATACTTTACAACATTATTAATCAATAAAATAAGCTCTTTTAAACATTATTGTTCATGCATCATTTGCATCAAATAAGTAATTTGTATTTTTTTAGTAAGCATGTTGTAAAGCATTTGATTTAAATTCTTTGAATAAAAACTCAATGATTCTTAGGACATAGCTTAATTACTAAATCTTGTATACATAAAAAGATTTTTGTGTACACTTCTCTCCATGCACATCTTTCTCAACTATATTTGAATCTAAATTCCAAATACAATTTCATAATTTATAATCTAAAGTGTGTGCATCGAAATAAAACATAACTCAATCATTTCTTTGAATCTATATGATTTTTAAAATCTGAAGTCTTCACTTTAATTGAGAGTATTATCCTAGGATATGTAATTAACTACGGGACTTGCCCCTTTAAGTCTAGAACCCAGAATAAAATAAACCTTTTCTTCTTTCTAAGGTAGGGGGAAAATTTGTGAACATATAACATTACTTTAAATATTATATTTAAATTTATTGTCAAAATATAAATATATATTTTATTTTCCTTTATGGTGAATTGAATATCTTATGTGTTTGATTATGAAAATAAATTTTATGATTTATTTTCCTAATTAGAATGATAGGAGAATATTCTCTTCATCCTTCATGATGGATTGTATATTCCATATATGGTTTCTAATTAGGAAAATAAATCATTGTTTCTTTTTTCAAAAATATCAATAGTAGAATGTTAGTTTACCTTCCAGGGTGATATAACATTAAGCTATACAGATTTAATTGGTAGAAACTAATAAATAAATTTAAATCCAATATTATGTGGGCATTTAACAATCACACCTACATGTTAAAAAAAAAACTTTGTCCACATGAGCCAATTATTCATTTATTTTTTAGTATTTTTTAATTTATAACACTTACCTTAAGTTTTACTATATTTACTTTAATGGTTACCTTATTGAATAGGTATGGTATGATAGCCGGTAGAATTTATTTCTATGATATAGAAATCTATAATAAAAAACAGAGATCTAGTTTGATTTTTTTACTCTTTTTTTAGAATGATGTTATTTTGGGTATGAATTATTTTTGTTGGTATGAGGCTCGGATTGATTATTTGAAGAAGTTTATCAAAATATTTTTAAAATTTATAGTTGTTCATTTCAAGGAGTTAGAGGAGTTCTATCATGTTTAATATCTATTATGAAAGCAAATAAATTATGAAAGAAAGGTTACATAGTTTTGCTGCATCAGTTTGAGATAGTAGGATTGCGTTTGGATCTCTTTCTAATGTTCCAGTAGTGTGAGAATTTTTTATTTGTTTCCCAAGGAGTTAGTTTTCCTCTAGACAAAGACATAAAGTTATATATTAATGTATTTTTTTGTACACCTCTGATTTATAAAGCTCTGTATAGAACGGCTCCTAAAAAACTTCAGGGGTTAAAAGTGCAACTTCAAGAGTTAGTTGATCAAGGTTTTATCCATCGTGCTATGTCTTTATGGGGAGCACCTAACTTATTAGTAAATAAGGACAATATGATGTGCATGTGTATTGATTATAGGAAATTGAACAAATTCACTATCATGAACAAGTTTCTTTTTCCCATGATTAATGATTTATTTGACCAACTCATTAAATCTTCTATTTTTTCCAAAATTAATTAGTGAATTAGATTTTACAAGGTGAAGATAAAAGCGTGTAATGCGAGTAATATAGCTTTTTGTATGAGGAACAAAAACTATCAGTTCCTAGTCATGCTTTTTGGGGTGATTAATACACCAATATTTTTTATGGATATGATGAGCAGGATATTCAAAGATTGGTCGGATCAGTTTGTGACTACATTTATAAATGACGCTCTAGCTTACTTTTCTTCTAAAAAAATCATGTCGAACATCTGACGATTATTTTATAGACTTTAAGGCAATATCAACTATATATAAAAATTTTAAATATAAGTTTTGACTGAAGATTATTTCATTTTTAGGGAAAGTGGTGAGTATTGTGTTGCAACTCGGGCTTCTGAGTTTATGATTTTGGTGATAAAAAATAATATTTATTAATCTTTTATTTCTCCTAGTATTTGCAGTGCATATTTCTTTCTATGTTGACTAAAATTTCAGGTACATCATGCACCATTCTTTGAAGATTCAAGGCTCAATATTGCGTAGAATTGGTAGTATTAAATGAGTCTGTAATTTTCATTTATTGAGTAAAGTCTTGTAATGATGTATGTTAGTTTGTTGATCATGCACACACATAGAGGGAGCAAAAAATGATTATAAATATTTTAACTTTTCTATTCATCGTAATGTACGATATGTATCGTACTGTACGATCTGGTGTAACAGAAATAAATTAAAATATTTTATTTTTCCTAGAAAAATTATTTTTGATTATAACTAATCATACTGTATGATCAACACATCGTACTGTATGATTTGTTATAATTAGAAAGTTCTCCGTCCATTAAATAAGGCAAAGATTTGAATTTGAAAAGTTGTTCTAATCATACTGTACGATAATAATCATACTGTACGATGTTTAAAATATTGCCTAATTTAATCCTCTGATTATTCAATCAAAATGGCTTAATTTTAATATTTTGATTATACTAGATGAACTAAATCGTACTATACGATCAACCGAGATAATTTTGGCAAACTGCTCATTTATTGAAATGTTCGTACAGCACATCGTACAGTACTAACAGGTAAATTTCTGCACATCGTACTGGACGATCTTTAGATCGTACGGTACTATATTTGGCGGCTGAATTGAGTTTTTTTAGGGTTTTTTTAGCCCTCTATTTAAGCACTCTCATAAGACTTTGTAAGTGTCTTTTGGCAACCATTGTGGCTTCATTTTTCTAGAAAAAACTTGAAGAGATGACTTGAAAGGGAGAGAGGAATGGGTGAAGTTTGAGAGAGGGAGAAGAACCTTGGAGGGGGGTTTCAAGCGAGTATGAAGGAGATTTCACATGGTTGCTCCAGTGAGCTTGCACCTTCGTACCATCGGATTCAAGGTTTGTCTTGAAGAAAGTTTTGGGAAGAAGAAGATCTCGTTGGTGTCAAAGGACCCGGCTCCTCCGCCGCATTGGGGAAGGTGGAAGTGATTGTGTAAGGGCTTCTCCGCCTAGCTGTGGGGGCTAAATGATAATCACTAAAGGTTTAGTGTAATACTCGGAGGGTGCCTCCGAGGAGTGGACGTATGTATGGCTTGACCGAACCACTATAAATTGATGTGTTCTTTCCTTTATTTTTATTGTGATTAATTGTGTGGATAATGTTACAAACATGTTTTTAGGTTATGATTTTGATGATAGCAAATAAATCTTGTTTCACTATGACTACCTTTTTTCTACTGACTTTTCAGGACTCAAAGATCGGACGGAAATTGGAATCAGCTCAAGACTGGGTAGATTAGGGTTGTGTCAGTCTGTAATTTTATTTTCCCTTCTTGAGTCAATTGTAATCTTTGGTGTGACTAATGCAAAGTAACCCCACACACACATACTTGAGAGACTTAGAATTTCTGTTTATTTCTCATATCAGCCAGGATGATATTTACATCGTCCTGGACGATCTGGCTTAAAACAGATAATCTAATCAGGGGTTCTTAATTAAGGCAGCCGTCATTAGCCAATTGTCCTGGATGATACTTATATCGGCCAGGATGATAGGCTCAAAACAGAAAGAAATTGCCTCCATAAACAATTAAGGTATTCTGTATTTTTGGTAATCGGCCAGGACGATCTTGGATCGGCCTGGACGATATTCACCATTATTCCTTAATTGATCAGACAATCTAGGAGGTAATTAAGGATGATTCATACGATCATATCATCCAGGACGATCGCAAGATCGGCAAGGACGATCGCAAGATCGGCCAGGACGATCGCAAGAGTAATGTCTACATTTTTACAATCTACTGATTATCGCATGTAGATGCTTGTTAAGGATAATTACACACCTCCAACTGGTAAACTTAACGGCATTACTTGAAAGTGCTCTTATGGCACTAGAAAGTGCTCTGATAGCACTTGAAAGTTTGTTAGGGATGTTAAGCCCTTATGAACTGGTCCAAGACTAACAAAGAGAGAGGTGAATTGGATAACTTTAAAACCAAAGATAAAACTCAAACCAAAATCACCACAAAGAAAACCAAATGCGAAAATTAATGCAAAAGTAAATAATAAGAAAGAACACAGCAGATTTATAGTGGTTCGGTCAAACCTTGACCTACGTCCACTCCTTGGAGGCACCCTCCAAGTATTGCACTAAAACAAGTGTCTATCCTTTAGCCCCCAAAGCTAGGCGGAGAAGCCCTTACAAAATCACTTCCATCTTCCCCGGTGCGGCGAAGTTGCCGGGTCCTTTGACACCAAAGTGAACTTCTTCTTTAGTGAACTTACCTCGAGACAAGCCTTGAATCTGACGGTATTAAGATGCAAGCTTGTCGGAGCAACAGTGTGGAATCCCCCTCCACACTCCCTTGAGTCCCCCCTCCCAGGATCTTCTCCCTCTCTCAGACTTCACCTGTTCCTCACTCCCTTTCAAGCTTTCTCTTCAAGTTTCTCCCACAAGAACGAAGCTACAATGGCTACCAAAGACACTTACAAAGTGTCATGCCAAGCTTAACTAGAAAAGCTCAAAACGAGCTCATTAATGCAAGTTTCCGACATTATCGTCCAGGACGATAGGTATATCGTCCTGGCCGATCAGTACAAATTCAGCTCATCAGCCCGGGATGATTTGGGACGATCAAAAGAAAATTAGTTACATCGTCCTAGACGATATACATATTGTACAGGCTGATTAGTTTAAAACTGATTTCAATCTTCCTGATCATCGCCCTGAATTCAAGCTGTCCAATGTAGATCGTCCAGGACATCGTCCCGGTGTTGAGTCTAGTGAATAGGTTGTTAGACCTAAGTTAATGTCCCAAGGCTACTAAGAGGGGGGGTGAATAGGTATTTTTAAAAACTTAACCCTCTTTGAAGTTTTGTTGAATGGAAATGAAATTTTTTAATGAAATTTTTATAAAAAAGTTTTTCAACCATAGAGTTTTTCAAACAAAAGAAAAATGCGGAAAATAAAAAAAAACAGTAAAGTAAAAGACACAAGATTTATAGTGGTTCGGTCTAAACAAGACCTACATCCACTCCCCAGAGGCACCCTCTGAGTATTGCATTAATACCAATAGTGTCTCTCCTTTTGCACCCACAGCAAGGCGGAGAAGCCTTTACAAACACTCTTTTCACCACTACCCGGAGCGACAGAGAACCGTAGTCCTTTTACACAATCCCCAGTGTTGGCAGAGAACCATCCGTCCTTTCACACTCTCCTAATGTAGGCAGAGAACCCTTCGTCCTTTCACACTCTCCTAGTGTGGGCAGAGAACCCTTTGGCTGTTCACACTCTCCAAGTGTCGGCAGAGAACCAGATCTCCTTGACAGATCTTCTCACAAGAAATCTAGAAGGAAGAAGGAAAAGAGTGAAGTAATCCCAATTCACAAGTTGAGATTCTTACCTTTAAACACCAAGTGAAGCCTTCACGCTCTAGTGGTAGGAATCCTCCTTTGAATGCTCTCTCACACTCTCTCCTTGACTTTTCTTTCAATAGGCACGAAGATCAAATGGCAAAAAGATTGGGTGGCAGTCAAGTTTGAACTATTTATACAAAAGACAAGAAAAACCGCCAAAAAACTG